>NW_005871600.1:46719-102710 GCF_000147115.1 Myotis lucifugus | reverse complement strand
AGAACCCCTGGGCCACCTGAGCCACCTGGGCCACCTGAGCCACCTGGGCCACCTGAGCACCTGGGCCACCTGAGCACCTGAGCCACCTGGGCCACCTGAGCCACCTGGGCCACCTGAGCACCTGAGCACCTGGGCCACCTGAGCCACCTGAGCCACCTGAGCACCTGAGCACCTGGGCCACCTGAGCATCTGGGCCACCTGAGCACCTGAGCACCTGGGCCACCTGAGCCACCTGGGCCACCTGAGCACCTGAGCACCTGGGCCACCTGAGCATCTGGGCCACCTGAGCACCTGGGCCACCTGAGCACCTGGGCCTCGGAAGCAGCCATTTGCCAGATCTCAGATGGCTACACACCATCTCAACACTTGTCTGGAATTCACTAAGGGGTGTGGCGCAGGACATGTTTCTCTATGAATGGACATAAGTGTCTTTTAAAGAGCAAAGGGAGGTTATTCGTTCTGCTCTACCCCTTCCTCTCTATCCACCCATCAAAAGTATGGCCGTCTCCGCCCAGAAGAGCCGAAACCTGGGCCTGGGCCAGACCTCCGTGAAGATGCCAGGAGACCGGTCCCAGGTGCTGTCCCAGGCCCCGCTCAGCTAAACAAACACCCGACCGCACAGTCTCACTTGAGAGGTACACACAGAGGGAGGGAGAGGGTGTGGATGGGAAAGCGAGTGTGAGGCCCAGGTCCTTAGGAAGACGCGCAGAATCAGGGGACGGATGAACGTCAGCTGGAAAGAGCGCGGTCCCTGGGCGCTCTGTGGACGGTGATTGCGGTCCCGCGTGGGCCGGGCATTTCCGGGGGCCTGCTGACTGCACCACGGCGCCATCCATGCCGTTTAGGACACACATGTTCAGAAACAGATTTTAGAAAGATTGAAGCTAAAACACCTCAAAGGGAAAAAAATCAGAATCAGACTTTTGTTCTTATCGTTTTAAATTTCACATTAAAACACTCTTAAAAAAAGATTTTCTGCTTAGAAAAGCAGGCTTTAGCTATGCAATTATTATCTTATCTATCATACTTTTTCTCTGAAAATTCCAGACAGGGAAAATGGCATTCTTAATATGTCCATTCCCAAGTAGTTTGTTATTTTTGAAAGAAATAACAGAATGTTTTTACTTTTATGATTGCTTAGTGTGAATGTATAGTTTACATTTTTTGGGTTATATTTTTCCCATCATTAAACAATTCCGGACAATGAGGGCAAAACAAAGCTGAATATAAATAATTTAGTTGAGTTCCTTTTCTTCTTGCAAACATGTTTAAACTCATGTTTAAAAAAAAAGTTGGATGACTTCTTAAGGCTATAAATGTATATCCTGGCTTTTCCTGGACACGCAAGAACATTGGGTGAAGCCGTTTTTCTCTTGCACATTGTTTTTGGCGGCTCTGGGGGAAAGTCTGTTTGCTTGTCCAGATACATTTCACCAGCAGGATCCCGGGTTCTGGAAACCACGGCGAATGCCTGCGAGATCAAGGGCCTTCGCAGCACGGGGCTACCGTGTGTCTGTGCATCTACTGCACGTTCCGGTACGGGGAGCGCTCAGGTATGTGGTATGTGTGAGCTGAGACAGTGTTCACATTGTACCTTATTTTGAAAGTAAGAGATACTGTGGTGCGAAAGGGCTTCACGCTTTAGGGGGGCCGGGTGGGAATCAATGCCTCACAGTCTTTGAGAATCGGCGCTCTGTTCTGTCCAGAGACTTCCTGGGGACACCTGTTCAGTGGGCTGGTTTTTGTTGTTGTTGTTGTTGTTATTATTTATTTATTTTAAAATATATTTTCATTGATTTCAGAGAGGAAGGGAGAGGGAGAGAGAGATAGAAACATCCATGATGAGAGAGAATCATGGATCAGCGGCCTCCTGCTCACCCCACACTGGGGATCGAGCCCACAACCCGGGCATGTGCCCTGACCGGGAATCGAACCGTGACCTCCTGGTTCGTAGGTCGATGCTCAACCATTCAGCCACGCGGCCGGGCCCAGTGTGCTGTTTCGTTCCCGAGTGTTTTCAATGAGGGCAAGATCTCACACCAATCGGAGGAGTCCATGATTGGCATTTCCGGTCTGTCAGTCACGTGCCCTTCACCTTTCATTCCGTCTGCATGTGTGTGGGAATGTGTTTGCTTTTTTAAAGCGTTTGTGGGTTACCAAGGGCACACCCACGGTTGCTCCTCCGACATGCGGACGCCTGCTCTCCCTCCGCCCCTGGCCCCGGGAGCGGCGTCCAGGCCGCCGGAAAGAAAGGCCGTGTGCAAAGCCGTGGCCCGCCCCCCGCGCGTGCATTTTCACGGGATCACAACTAAAAGCGTCGGCGTGTCCTAGTGGAAGCATCAGCCCTGGAGTCCGAGGAGACGGACTTCACACCCCACGGCCGGCCACAGGCTGCGTGCCTGCAGCCAGGCCTCCCCGCCCTGAGCTCCGTCTTCCCCGTCCCGTGCAGCGCTGGGAGCCGCGAGCGAGATCGCGCGTGTGGGACGTGCTGGACATGGCGTCAGTTTGCTGGGGAGCAAGGGAAGATGCTGCTTTCGTGCCGTTACCATCGTCTTTGTTATTGTCACTGTGAGTAATACGTGTCAGGACCCATATGGGTAAGCGACGCACAGGATGGGAGGAGGACGCAAGAGGCAAGGAGTGTGGGGAGCGGGTGATGGGGACTAGAGACCCTGGGACGAAGTGAGGGCCCCGGGCGGAGTCGGGCTTCACGGCTGCGGTGAAGAGGTTGGCCGTCTGGGCCTGCCTTGTGGCGCGGGCCTCTCTTCCCAGCTCCCCGCGCGTGGAGCTCCCTCTGTGGCTGTGATTGAGTCCTCGTCTCCTGGTGACGCGATGGCTCCGGGCCGCTCTCGGCTGCGAGGGCTGCCTGCTGCTCCTTGTCAGGAGGCCCTGCCAGCGGTCCACAGCGCGGTCGTCGGGCCTCCTCCTAGGCCGGCAGGTGCCCACCTCTGACTTCTTCGTTAGGGACCAGCCAGAGAAACGCTGCCTCAGAACGGCCCCACCTGATGAGGCCAGGCCCACCCCTTTGCCGTGTAACAGAATACAGTCCCAGGACTGATGGCTCATCATCTTCCCCGGTTCTGCCCCCATTCAGAGGAAGAGGTGACACAGGGCCTTGTGTACCGAGGAAGGGGACCTGGGGACCATCTTAGAATCCTGCCGCCATGGTGCCTCCTGTGCTCCATGTCTACCACGTGCTCTCGATGTTGGGCTTTCGAAGGCCGTGCAGGATGGATGCTGGGCAGAGAATGGAATCCCTGTTTCTAATTTGCATGAACTTGACCAAGTCCTTTCACTTCCTGGATCATTTCATCCCCAACTGCACGGAGAGGCTCCCAGTAAAGGTCTGAATCTGGGATGTGATGGACAGTCACGTATTCACTCAGCAAATGCTTGCTAAGCACCTTGAATGACAGAAATGTGTTGTCTGGAGGCGGGAGATCCACCATCGAGGCCCCAGGCTGTGCAGAGGGCTGTGACGGCTGCCCGTTCTGATGTCTCTTCAAGAGAGTCCTTTAGTCCTTTATTTAAAAATGTATCGAATGTCTACCATGAGCTAGACAATGCTTCCGGCACTGAGGAGACATTAGCGATGAAAGCAGCCAAAAGCGCTGCCGTGGAGGAGCTGACATCCTCCTCAGGAAACAGGGAGTCAGCATCACACACATACAGTGACATACAGTGTGTGCCGTGTGCAGAGGATGCATGTTACACCCACATGTCCAGGATACATGTTACACCCACATGTCCAGGTACAGAGTGTACCGTGTGCAGAGGATGCATGATACACCCACATGTCCAGGATGCATGATACACCCACATGTCCAGGATGCATGTTACACCCACATGTCCAGGATACATGTTACACCCACATGTCCAGGTACAGAGTGTAGCATGTGCAGAGGATGCATGATACACCCACATGTCCAGGATGCATGATACACCCACATGTCCAGGTACAGAGTGTAGCATGTGCAGAGGATGCATGATACACCCACGTGTCCCAGGTGCTGAGTGTACCGTGTGCAGAGGATACATGATACGCCCACATGTCCAGGTGCAGAGTGTAGCATGTGCCGAGGATACATGATCCACCCACACTCCCCAGGTACCGCTGCGCAGGAACACTGGGTGTGAGCGGGACAGGTGGGAGGTGTGGTTTCCAGGGTTGTGCTTAGTGAGATGAAAGGTCTTAGGAATCCCAGCCGGGTGATCGGGTGATTGTCTGGAATCATCTCTTGCAAACAGTCATGAACAGAGTGACGCCTCATGAGCATCTTGGTGGGCGGGGTGCTGTGTGGCTGAGTTTACGAGAGAAGTGGTCCCCTCGGGTCCTGCCGAAAGGAGGGAGCCGTTGGAGTCTCCCGCATGCGCACAGGCCTCCGCACACTAACGGACGGAAGCCAGTGGGAGGCGAAATGCCAGCGGCCTGGCCCTGGCAGAGCAGCCCCCACCGGCTGGCGGGAGGATGTGGAGGGTGTTTGGGGACCGCCCCTCTCCTCGGGGCGCCTCAGCTTTGGCAGTGGCCCTGGGAGAGGCACGGAGCCAGGAAGAGGGGGCCCGAGGGACTTGGAGATGGCCTCCCATGAGCCTTGTATACACTAGTTTATATACTAGTGGGTGAAACTGCAGTTCCAGGAAATAGTTGACTTCCTGAGGTCACCCAGCGAGTGGCAGAGCTGGAGCTAAGCCCAGGCCTCCTGACTCCCCTCAGACGCCTCAGTAGATGCCTCTGCAGACGCAGCGCCTTCCTGCCTGGTCCTGGGCCTCCCCTGGAAGCTCCGCCTCTCCCACCAGCCCCGCCCGCGGCCCCCTTCCTGGCTCCCTCTAGCCTGATGGTGCTGGAGAGAGAGGCTGCATCCTATTTGGGATTCATTGGCTCGGCTGCTCTACCAAAGCTCCACTAACCCAGTGAGTTCAAACTCAGAGTTTTATTGTCTGGAGGCTGGAAGCCCAAGGTCAAGTCCCAGGTCAAGGCGGGGGTAGGGTTGGTTCCTTCTGAGGCCGAGGGCGAATCTGCTCTGTGCCTTTCTCCCAGCGCCTGATGGTTCAGGGCCACCCTCTCTCCAGGCCTTGGTTCGTCTGCCTTCCTCTTCACGTGGTGTCTTGCTGTCAACCGATGATCATTGTGCCAATGAGAGGACTAGGTCCCCAGAGGAGTCCCCTGGGAAGATCTCTGGGGACATGCTGAACTTCAGAGGAAAAGCCTGCGCTCAGGTGGCTCCTGAGGTGACACCGAGTAAAGCCAGGAATTATCTGTGACCCCATGTTTTCCCAAAATTCCCAACTCTGCTGGTCAACCCATGGAGTGTCTTGGCCAGATTCTTCTTTGAACATTGTTCTAGCTAAAGTTCACCATAATATTGATAGCTGCAGAACCAGAGGCAGAGCCGAGGATTTATATTTCCAGGCTCAGCACCACTTCCTCCATGAAGCATTCCTGGATTTTTCCCACCAGGAGGGATGCCTCTCTTCTGTGAATTTATCTGCCATTCCCTCATGTCCAAGTGAGAACCGCTGGTTTATACTAAGTTGTGAATGACTGATATAACATCCTACCCTAAAATTAGATTTTCATGAAAGAAGAGGGAGCATGACAATGCAGAGGTTGCCTGAAGGGGAGGAAGGAAGGGAGAGCAGGAAAGAGACAGCCCCTGAAGGTGGACTTTGTTTGTAGCTCCCTATGGAGGAGAAAAGATGTGAAAGCCCCGTGGTCCCTTGGTTCCCAACAGCGTTGGTCTACCCAACACCTACCAGGGGCTATGTCTTTCCTTTACCTTGAATTTGATCTTAGGATGCAACGGTGAGCACCCTTACAGGTCTCCACCTAACAAGAGGAGGGCACCGCCCAAGATGTGTATCTTTGTGAAACAACCATGAAAAAAGCCAGCCTGTCGGAGCCTCTCTAGGAGGCTGTGCGTTTGGTAAGTCGTGTGGCCCTTGGGAGTCAGAGAAGGGTTTCAGGGCAGCTTCGGACGGACGGGGGTCCTTGGTCCCGTGTGATTTAAAACACGTCCCATCAGGCCCGCGCATGTGCCAGCGAGGGCCGCCGCTGCGCCCAGGACCTGCGGGAGAGGGGCATTCGTGATATCCAGGCAGCCGAGAGCTAGTCCCGATGACAGATGTGTCTCAAACGACGTCTAAGTATTCGCTCTGAAGCACGCCAGAAAGGAGTCGGAGGGGAAGCGCGGCCGCAGACGAGCCAGGGATCTGTCTTGTCTGTAAGGCCAAACGTAAGCCCGGCTATTGGAACATGCACACATTCATAGTCTTAAAAAGAAAAAAAGGCCGGCCGTGGCGACCGCCAGGAAGAAATGCCAGACGCTCGGCTGGCTTGGCTGCACCTGACGGACGTTCATTCACGGGCACGGAGCCGAGACGGACGGCTCAGCCCGGCCAGACTTCATGCTTCATTACCTCGCCCACCTCCACTCGGGCGGACGGGCCCGCGCGGTAATAGCTGGCAATAGACAGCGCCGCAATTACTGTGTGTTTAAACACTTGGTGTTTTTCCAGCGTGTGTGCAGCCTGTGTTCTGAAAATAATTGGGTAGGTGCTTAACAAACCGTGGATCTTTGCTCGTAAGTGAATTAAACCAGTCAATATTTCCCTATTGTGAAGGGCAATTTCCGCAGAGCGTCGGAGTGCCAGGGACAAAAGCTGCGATTTTCCTTCCAGCTCCGTCTCTTCCCGTAACTGAGTTTCAAAGCTGAAGAAAGAGCTAACGGCCAATTGCATGTGCATTTGTAAAGCATTTATCTTATGTGCAGTGTTCCGCTTAGGAATGCTTTCACACTTTGAAAGCATATAGGGCCATGTTAATTGAAAAATGCCACTAAGAACCGTTATTTCTGAGGTACTGTTTTGAGGTCTGGTTGACATAAGAAAAGCTGTCCATGTCTAATGTATGCGGCTTGAGGAGTTCTGTGATCAGCACACACCCATGCAACCATCACTACATTCTCTACCATAAACACACCCACAATTTCCAGAAGTTTCCTACCATCCTCTTTTTTTGTTGTTGTTAATCCTCACCCAGGATATTTTTCCATTGATTTTCAGGGAGAGTGGAAGAGAGGGAAAGACAGACAGAAACAGCGATGTGAGAGAAACACAGCAATTGGTTGCCTCCTGCAGGAGCCCTGACCAGGGCCCAGGCTGGGGAGGAGCCTGCAACCGAGGTACGTGCCCTTGACCGGAATCAAACCCGGGACCCTTTGGTCCACAAGCTGATGCTCTAGCCACTGAGCAACACCAGCTGGGGTCATCCTCTTTACTTCCTCTCGTTATTTTCTAAGAGGAACATTTAACCTGAGATCCGCCCACCGAGCAGGATCCTAGCACACAGCGCCAGCATTAGCTGTCGGTCCTACGCGGGGCAGCGGGTCCCAAGGAACGAGTGGTCCCGTATTGGAACCCTCATTTCCTCTGACTAATCTGATTGGGCATCTTCACATTTTAAGAGTGAATCTGTCTATAATCCAAAGGCGACTCGAGCCGCAAGGAAAGAGGAAATCTTAAGGTTGTGGGAAGGAGCAGGGAGTTTGAGCACAGGATCTGAAGCTCGGGAGGGAATAGGCACTGATGGATCAAAGCTGAACTTTTCTCCCTCTTCTTGCCTGACATGTTGCTCTTTTTTGTCCTTTTCTGGAAAGAATTGACGAATTTTGGCAAAAACCACACGCTGTTAAATAAACGAATCTGCACCTTCAGTTCGGGCACCTCCTTGGCACCGAATGAGACGTGCAGAGGCGGCTGGACCTCCGTGAGACTCGGCGCTCCGGGCTCTGTGGTCCCACGGCCGGGAAACCCTGTTCCTGAGACTCCGCTCTCGGGAAGAAGTGGGTTCCATGCGAGCACCCCGCTGTAGGATCGCCAGGGCGTGCTCTGCGTGGCCGCGGCTGACTTTAGGATAACTGGTAGACTGCTAACCTGTATCTGCATATTCTCACTGTGTGTTAGTTCCTCTGACATTTTGCAAGAAGCAGGGGTTAAAATTATTTTCAAAAACTATTTCAAGTTGGTATATTTTTAATTATGCCAAGTGGAAAGTCTTTATGCTTATTTGGTTAGACCTGAAAAGTTGATTTGATTGCGAATGTTTGAATTTAAGGCATCTTAGAGAACATCCCGGCCAGGCCCCGCCAAGCGGAAAAGGAAGTTAAGGCAGAGTTGTCTGGTGACTTGCTAGAGTCATTGAACCGGGCACTTCTTGCTGCGACTCCTGGTCCAGTGCTCACTCAGCTGCACCAATGCCCCATCTTGACTGACAAACTCCAATCACTGAAACATGCCGTGGCATCCAGAATCCAGGGTCCTTCTTAGAGCCACGTCCTCCATGGCTGCTCTCAGACCCTCTCGCTGACCGGGACTCCTGGGCTGTGAGGGGAGGAGGCGGGACATTTTTCCTCGACCTCAGGCTCAGAAAGTGGGACAACATGAGAACTGTGATATCTCTACTTGATGAGATATTATACTTATGTGCAAGATATTAAACACATTGACTTGTCTAACCTAAAACTTAAAAATATGCCACAATTGCCGAAACCGGTTTGGCTCAGTGGATAGAGCGTCGGCTTGCGGACTGAAAGGTCCCAGGTTCGATTCCGGTCAAGGGCATGTACCTGGGTTGCGGGCACATCCCCAGTGGGGGATGTGCAGGAGGCAGCTGATCGATGTTTCTCGCTCATCGATGTTTCTGGCTCTCTATCTCTCTCCCTTCCTCTCTGTAAAAAATCAATAAAAATATATTAAAAATAAAAAAAAATATGCCACAATTCTATAACCATGTTTTAAAAAAATGTTTTAATTGATTTTAGAGAGGAAGGGAGAGGGAGAGAGAGAGAAACATCAACGATGACAGAGAATCATTGATTGGCTGCCTCCTGCACGCCCCACACTGGGGATCGAGTCTGCAACCCGGCACATGCCCTGACCAGGAATTGAACTGTGACCTCCTGGTTCATAGGTCGATACTCAACCACTGAGCACACCGGCCGTTGTAACCATGTTTTAATGTTTAATTTATTGGAATATTCCAGAATAGAAATGGCTGAGGTCTGTCAACATTGACAGGTCCTGTTAGTACTTGTGACTCAAAGAACTTGTATTCTCCCTCTTTCCTTTGAAATTGTTGGAGGAAATATCTGTTTCTTCCAGCCCAAAAGTGTGGTGCGACCCTGGCTCCAATGCCACTAATGCTCCATCTCAGCCTGTTCTGAAGCCACGCGTCCTTCAAAGACCTTTTTCCTGACTGTCTGCGATAGGAGTCAACCTGCCTTTTTTTTTTTTTAACTTCCCGGACACTGAAATCTTGTGTTCTAGTTTTCTGTGTCTGCGTCTCATCCCACCTGGTGACTTGTAAAGCCCGGATGGCAGATGAGGGGCCCACCCACGCTGGCCAGAGGAGAGACCGTCCCTGTCTGGTGAGCGGTGAAGCGTGCAGGCTCATCCCAGGGGCCATGGACTGAAGGCTGCGTCCTCCCAAAGCGTGTGTGTTGAATCCTAGCCCCTTGTGATGCGTGAAGAGCTGAGGCGCTGGGAGTAGCTGGGTCATGAGGGTGGAGCGCCCACGAACAGGATTCGTTCTCTTTCTAAGAAGAGACCTGAGAGCTCGCTGTCAGCCACGCGAGGTTCAATAAGAGACGGCCACCAGCGAACCAGCAGGCGAGTCCCGGCGGACACCAGATCTGCAGCACCTGGACCTGGGCCTGCACAGCCTCTCCAGCTACGGGAATAACTGCTTCTGTTCTAGGCCCCCGGTCCATGGCCACTTGTGAGAGCAGCCCAAACTGTTAAAGACACTGCGAGAGGCACATGGAGAAGAGCAGGGAGGGGCCCGGGAGTGGAAGATGGGCGCCATTTTGTCTGGCTAACAGGTCTAGGTTTTATTCCAAGGACAATGGGGACCATCAAGAAACGTTGTCTAAGGAGGGATGTCATGAATAGAACACACGCCTGGAAGCAGTCCGATGGAAGCACATGGAAGGTCGGAGGGAGGCCTTTGTAAAATGTCAGATGACCTGCCCTGTTGGTGTGGTCTTGCTGGCAGGCGAAAGAGGGGTGAAGACTGGAGTTGTGGTGAGAGTAGCATGGATCGGTGATTGGCTTGGGATTGATCGGATCACGGAACTACATTAAAGGTGACCTTATAGATCAGACTGCCCAGCCGTGTCCCATCCCTGAGGCCTCCTGGAATGCAGGTGACAGGTGGCAACTGAGGGTCTGATGCCCCGATGGCAGCTTTCCAACCCCCGGTGCATCTGCCACCCTTTTGGACAATATTAACCTTCTCCTTAGACCAGCCGTGGGCAAACTACGGCCCGTGGGCTGGATTCGGCCCGTTTGAAATGAATAAAACTAAAAAAAAAAAGACCGTACCCTTTTATGTAATGATGTTTACTTTGAATTTATATTAGTTCACACAAACACTCCATCCATGCTTTTGTTCTGGCCCTCCGGTCCAGTTTAAGAACCCATTGTGGCCCTCGAGTCAAAAAGTTTGCCCACCCCTGCCTTAGACTGAGCCCACATCTCCCCCCTCATTCCCATCCGCGCCTGGTCCTGCCCTCCGGGCTGGTGCTGCATGAATCCACGTGAGGACTCTTCAGGCACTTCAGGACAGCATCCTGTCCCTTCGTACGGCACCTTCTTTTTGCCGGCTCAGCCTTTTAGTGGTGAACACGGCATGGGACCTAAAGTACACGCATGAGCATGGCAGTCCTCAGCCTCATCGCTCATGGAGCCACGGGGTGTCTGAGAAGGCCACTCATGCAAACCTTCCTGGGGCAGGACGCCTCCCGGCACCTCCCCAGGCTGCCCGTGGCGTCTCCTTTTTGGTGTTTCTGTAGCCCATTTACAGTCCACTGAGTCAGAGACGGTGAACTAGAGCATCTGTATCGACGCAGATACATCTCAAAACCAGTGGCAATGCCGGCGTTGAAGAATATATACAATCGCACAACATGTGTACAACCTTTGCTACCTGGACAGCAATACTTTTCGTATGTATCGATATATTACCCTCTGTTTCTATAGCGATCAATACTTGAGCCATGATAGGGGCCATCTCCGGGGAGAACCTTAGTTTGCTGGGGCGGCCATAACAAAGTGCCACACACTGAGACTTAAACCACGGAAATGTATTGTCTCACAGCCCTGGAGCCAGAAGGCCCTTCCGTCCGACCTCATGTTAACTGATTACATCGGAATCAGCCCTATTTCCAAATAAGGTCACATGTCGAGGGACTGAGGGTTAGGACTTCAACAGATGGACTTTGGGGGACATGCATCGACCCATAACAGGGAGGGAGAGAAGGAAGTGGCATCCGGGAATGAAAAAGGAGGGGTGTCTCCTGTATCTGTAATGATTTTGGGGAAGAGATTTGAAGCAAAGATGATAGAAGGATGTGAATTGATAAAGCAGAGTGGCAGATACTGTGTGTGCAGTCTTGTCGGGAAGATGGAATAATTTTACACTTTAAAAGGGTCTTTGCTAACATTAGGACGCGGCCGCAGTGGGCCTGGTTCTGTGCAGCAGGGTGGGGAATTGCTGATGTTGATACAGAGCAGTGACTTCCACCCCGGGTGCTGCAGGAATTGTTGAAAGATGCCGCACCTGACTGTTCGGTCAGGCGCATGGACCCTTTCCCTTAGAGCAGTGGTTCTCAACCTTCCTAATGCCGTGACCCTTTAATACAGTTCCTCATGTGGTGGTGACCCCCAACCATAAAATTATTTTCGTTGCTACTTCATAACTGTAATTTTGCTACTGTTATGAATCGTCATGTAAATATCTGATATGCAGGATGTATTTTCATTGTTACAAATTGAACATAATGAAAGCATAGTGATTAATCACCAAAACAATATGTAATTATATACGTGTTTTCCAATGATCTTAGGCGACCCCTGTGAAAGGGTCGTTCGACCCCCAAAGGGGTCGCGACCCACAGGTTGAGAACCGCTGCCTTAGATTGTCAAATGAAAGCATGGCAACGGCCAACACAGCTGAGATGCAGCCAGCAAGCTGTCACGTGTGCGTGCCCTGTCTTGAACCATAACCAGATAGGTCATATGATAACGTCGCACCTTATTGGTAATGTTGCATAATAAAGTTGCATCTGAATGATTAATTCTTGGCACCAGAAATCCTTATATACAAGTATAGGCACCTGATTTTTTAAAAAGTCACTTTGGAGCAAAAAGGGTGGGTAATTACTGTAACTATTATTATTTTGTAAATCAGTCAAAATTATGCCCATGTTTTCGTCCGAGCAGCAAAGCATATCTTGGTTGTGCTGCAGAATTTCCCTGACTAGTGTGTGTGTGCGTGAGACGGGAAGGTGGGGGTGGCTGACGGAGAGGACAGACGCCTCCCGAGGAGGAGTGACTGAGAGACAGGGCCGTGTGTGCGAGGAAGAGCCGATGTCTGGTGCACACAGGAGCCGTCCCGTGGGCAGGAGGGTCCCGTTTGTGCCAAATCCCCCAAGTGCGGGAAGCACGGCCATGTGGCGGGGCCTCATGCTGGTGGATTTCACTCGATGTTGAAAAACACTCGCCGACTCAGCCAAGCTCTCCCCATGCTCTCTGCTCCTCACACATGGAGAGGGCTGCGAGGAGAGAGGCGAGCTCCGTGCACTGGGGTGACAGGTAAAGGCCCAGGGACGCCTGGGTGAGACGCTGCTGGTGAAGGTAGACATTGCCCAGTGAGCCCTGAGCTCCCCTGTCCGAGGACCGAGGACGGGGCTTCTCGGCTCCCCGCTTCCCACCTTGTCAACTTACGGCGGGAAATATTCGGGGGCAGCTCTCCGACAGTCGCTCTGTTTTTGTAGAAACCCTACTGCTTCCTGTGTCGGTCCTCGCACGCGATCTGCGTACACAAGTGAGTCCTGACTCATGTTGGAAATGATCATTTTGCAGAATTGACCTTGTTCCTCTTTCTGGAAATTGAGATGGGGATCTTTATCAGTCCTAGCCTCCCCCTCCTGCTCCCCCCCCAATTCTCCGTGGTTCCTTAGAGGTTGGTGATGATTCAGTGCTCACGCTGCCATGTGTCACAGGCCCGGACTCGGGGCCCAGATATGGCGGCCGTGAGAAGTGGCGTCCTGTGAGGTCAAGTTCTAGGCTGTCAGCGGGCAGCCTGTGGCTCAGCCCATTAGGAGCTGAGGGCCACGAGCCTCCTGTGGCCTGGGGGTTCCTTCATCTGCAAACCCGCTTTCCGATCCAGAGCGCGTGCGGAGGAGAGGAGGGTGCACACAGCAAGCCCTCAGCGCAGGTCGCCTTTCCCGTTGCCAGCTCCGGCGTCGGCTTATGGCCGCGCCGTCTTTCCACCGAAGCGGAGTCTGCACAGAGGAGATGCTGCCAGGTGGCCGCGGGGCAGTGCCCACGGTGCCCCGGTGCCTGGGATGCACGTGACCTCCCTTTGCCGTGACACGATCCTAAACGCCACCGCTCCCATTTTGCCCGCGGGGCTTTTTAAAGACTGAGGCTCCCAGACACTGGGTTTTCCAATAATCTCATTACAACCGGGGGCTCCGGGCGAGGGTCCCTCTTTCCTCCAGCCCCCAGGACGCCCTGCAGTCCTCCTCCCCGTAGGCGTTGCTCCTCGCTTTCCTCATCCAGGCTATTCCCAGGTTTCACCAGAAGTTCCTTTTTGCAAGAAACTGTTCCTTCTTGAAACCATACCTGGAAGCGCACCCACCTCGTACGTTCTCTGGAGCACAGCGGGCGCGGAATGGAACTGCTTTCCCGGAGTTCTTCTGTGGCCATTACAGTCTCTGAACTAGCGCTCTCTTCCAGGATTTCCTTCTATCTTATTCCAACCACCTCCCTGGACTCAGGGCCATGGGGCTCTGTCTCTCTGAGAGATGGAATGGATTTGGAGAGTAACTGAGAAGGGTTGGAGGTGGCTCTTAGTTTTACCGCCTGGGGTCCTGTGCTCATGGTTTCCACAGGAATAAGGGAGAGGGGAGCAGGCTTTCTGGGGAGGGGAGGGGATGGGATGGGATGGGAGGGGAGGGGAGGGGAGGGGAGGGGAGGGGAGGGGAGAGGAAGGGTAGAGAAGATGCTTGGTTTTCACCTGTTAGGGTTAATGTGTTGGGGATACGCTGCTGCACAGGGTCTGTCCAGTGAATGGTTTATCGGAGAGGCTGGCTCTGCCCTCTACGTTTGGGAACGACCCAGGGACAAGATGGGGATACAGGTCACGGGGAAAGCACAGGGCAGACAGGGTAGGAGGGGCAGGTCAGCTGACAACAGACTCCCGAAGGCCATCTGCATCCGGGTGGGGAAGGAACTGGATCCAATGAAGACAGAAGAAAAGCCAGCGGAGAGAAGGACAGTGAGGTGAGCTTTTCACTGGGGAAGAGAAGCGAGAGAACATTGAAACGAACTGTGAAGCAAAAGTAAAGAAGATGGAAATTGGAAGGGATTGTTGGATTTGGCCACTCAGTAACAACACACGATGTCCAGCGCTACTGACCACTCAGGGTGGGACCAGTCTGGCGTTAACACTCACGCCACTGAATCATTACAGTGTCCCCAGGAGACCTTGTATTTGTTATCATTCTCTTTCAAGGTGAGGAAAAAGGAGCGATGCCGACTGGTTAAAAAGACCCAACGCCTTAGCCCTCAGAAGAGTTGGGGTTCTGACTCCTGGTGTCTGATTCCAAAGCAGGAGCTTCTGAGCATTTAATCTCTGCAGAAAACACCTCGAGTGTAGGACAGATTGTAGACGTCAAGGACCCTTTGGGGATGAGGGAGAAACTGACAGGGGGTCACTCCTGTTTTAAGAAATTTGGCGGGGATGGGAAGGGGGAGAGAGCAAACACGAGAGTATGGTTGAGAGACAGATGTTTAGAGTTTTCTATCGTTGTTTTTCTGAGGGTGGGGACGACAGGATACGGGTAAAAGATGGAATCAGTGGCCATGAAATGAGAAGGGAGGGTTTCGTAACTTCATCTGGGAAGTTGTGGTAAAAAGGGGGGTGTTACTAAGGTGGGGTCAGCAATAGGCTGAGGGGTTAAAACCAAGTAAACAAACTCTGGGTTGTGAGCAGGGAAGTGGGTGCAGGGAAAGGGGTGTGGAGCTCAGGAGATGAGGAGAAGGACAGGGGAGAAGATCAGGCTCATTTCAAAAGAGGAGAGTATGTTGCCCGGCCAGTGTGGCTCAGTGGTTCAGCATTGACCTATGAACCAGGAGGTCATGGTTTGATTCCTGGTTGGGACACATGCCCAGGTTGTGGGCTTGATCCCCAGTAGGGGGCGTGAAGAAGGCAGCTGATCCATGATTCTCTCTCATCATTGATGTTTCTATTCCTCTCCCTTGCTCTCTGAAATCAATAAAAATATATATGTATATATATATTTTTTTTAAAGAGGAGACTGTGTTGAGAGGGTAAATAGAAAGAGATGGAGAGACTGTTCCAGGTAAGAGAGCTAAACAGAGGTGCCCTACAGCCCCAACTCCTGGTGGGAGAGAGAAGAAGGGAGGCCTGCCCCATCCTTTGTTGGATAAAACGACACAGGAAACCGTGCCACACTAGGCTCGCCATCTATAACGCCATCAAACCAGGGGCGGGGGGGATGGGATGTAGGTCTTCACCATCTATTTACTGGTTTATTGGGTATTTTGTCAACGAAGGTGCCTGGATTTGGTGGGATGCCATGAAATTGCATAGGTCAAACCAATTTCAATGTCAAATAGTAACATAACTAGAAGTTCCTTGTGTCTTAATTAGAGGTCATCACTCCCCCGGAAGGGGTCCCTGTCAGGGCTGCCTCGGGGTAATTTGGGGAGCTCAGTGAAGCTTACCATGAAGGCTGTGAGAGTCAGTGACTTTTTTAAAGTCATATTGTTTGTTCTTCAGCAAACAATGGGTAGCCCTGACGCCAATTAGAGCAGCATTCTAACGACTTCAGATTTGCATCTCGGAGTTGGCCGTCTTTGGGAAGGAGAGCAGGCCCTGCCGCTCTCCAATTATTCAGAGCAATTAGAGGAGATGATCAGACACTTCTGGGGTCTCATTAGCAGGCGTGTCGGCGGCTCCCACGTCTCCGCGGATCACACGGGGACTGGCCTGGCCGCCCACGTCCCCTCGCGGGTGAGTCCCGCAGACAGCGACTCACTCGCGTTAAACAAAGGTAGCGATTTTCACAGCCGGTTTCTCCTTTCCTCAGAAAAGTCACTCATTACTGTTGCTCTTCTAAAATACGCGTGGTGCGTACCACTGTCGTTTTCTACGTAAAAAGCTCTCTCATTTTTCTCTTCGCTCTAAACCCATCATCACCTTGGCACTCAATACCAGCCCACAGCAATTTCCCAACAGACAAACCTGGTGCCGGGAAGAACAGCTTTTGGGAAGCGAGGACCCCGGCATTCTGAGTGTTGCTGCATTCAGCTCTCACCGCCTTTCCATTGCCGACAAGCACTTTAAGAGCAGGGCCGAATTTTAGCAAAAATTGGTTTGACTGAGGCAGTTTCACAAAATGCCATTAAAGCCCTACCCAGTTTGGCTCAGTGGGTAGAGCGTCGGCCCTCCGACTGAAGGGTCCCGGGTTCGATTCCAGGCAAGGGCTCGTTCCTCGGCCCTGAGGCCCTGGTTGGGGGCAACCAATCCATGTGCCTCTGTCTCACAATGATGTCTCTGTCTCTCCCCTCCCTTCCACTCTCTCCAAAAATTAATGGGAAAGTATCCTTGGGTGAGGATTAACCACAACAACAACAACAAAACAAATCAAATGCCACCAAGTGAAACTCAAATCCAGGCACCTTATAGCTGACAAAACGCCCAAGAGCCCAATAGACGGTGAAGCTCCAAGTTCCCCTGCCCCCCGAGCTGACTGCATTCTAGAACGTCATGTCTAAGAGTATCCCCGCCCGCCCGTCCACAGAAGCCTGGTCTCAGCTCTGTTTGTATTGCTCTTGGTGTCACGGTTTCCAGCTCAGAAGTTCCCTCGGTAATGACAGCCGAGCCTCCCGTTCTGGCACAGCCTCCACGCCACCCTCCAGCCACAGAGCCGAGTCAGGGCACGGGTCCCCTTTCCCTGAGGTGCAGCGACTCACCGAGCAGGCCTGCCTCTGGCTCCCTGGAGCCCCCGACTTAAGGACTTGCCTGTCCAACATCCAGATTCTAGATGAGCTCCATGGCCAGGCCCCGCCTTCTCTAGGCTCCACTTTAACCCCCGCATTGAGCCTCGGTGAGCAGAGAGAGCACGGGCTGAGACGCGAAGATGAGCCTTTCCCAAGTTCTCTGTGGGGCCAGTGGTCTATCACCTCTTGGCCTTAAGATAGTTCTAGAAATGATGGCTATGTCCATCACCTGCTTCTCACATGGGCAGAGAATCCTCCATCTGTTTCCCGAACTCCACAAGCGGTGGCAGTCCTTCCGGGTCCGAGTGCGGATCCTGGGCCCGCCTGCAGGGATGGATGGAATCTTTCTTCCCCATTTGGTAGCCATGTGGGGTGTTATTTTCCCCGCCCACCCTGCCCCTCAGTGTCCCCCGCGGTAATGAAATAATAATAATAGGTCTGCACGACGGGGTGTCAGGAGGACTAAGAGAATGGGCTACAGGGCCAGGCCGCGCACAGAAAAGGCCATAGGACTAGCAGCTACACTCCAAGAAGGTATCTTTTTGAGGGAATTCGAGTGGGGGCCTGGGCGTGGTGCAGACTCCCCGGGGTGTCCCCAGGCGTCAATCAGCCTTTTAAGCCACATCTTGGTTCTGAGATGTTTTGGGCCCAGAGTTTGATTTTAAGCCGGGAGCCTTGTTAGGCAGCCTGACTCTAGGGGTGTTAGCACCAGTCTTGAGCAAACCAGGTAGGGCCTCTCCAAGCCCCAGGTCAGCAGAAGTCTGGGCGTTAGGAGGACAAGACATGAGAAGGGGCCCTATGCATACACGCCCCTTAGAAACATCTCAGCAATGCCAGGAAGCATGGCTCCATCCAGTCATGTGACCTCAGTGCAGAGCCAAGTGATGCCTGAGTAGAGTTCGAGCAAGACCATAGCCCCCAACTAATCACTTGTGTATTTTAGATAAAGGGCAAGTAATAGGTTTTGCATATCTATGTCTCAGATATTGCATGGGCCATACACCAACATAAATTATTTATTGTGTATCTGAAATTCAAATGTAACTGGGCATCTTGTGTTTTTATTTGCTAACTACGGCAATCCTTGGTCGTAGGATTTGCCGCAGCGGCTTTGCCCAGCAAAGTCTTAACTCCTAATATGTGTTTAATTGATAGAGGTGTCTCTTAAAGTAAATTTGCTAGTTACTTTAACAACTGCTGGGGGTTAACCATCCTTGAGTTTTGCTTATTAAAAATAATTAGCATTCATTTGACCGCGTCCCCACTTCTGTCAGTTGTTACAGTTAGATCTCGTCTAGCCATTTCGTCCTGGGAGAAAGCTTGTCCTGGGAGAAAGCTTGTATTTCACGTCCACATTTTGTGGTGGATGGTTCATAGATTAAGAAGGAATCAGCCTCAGCTAGCATCCAACCAACCTCCTCTGCTTCTGTTCCTGGAAGCGTAACTCATTAAATTATCAACAGATCTCTCCTTTCTGATCAATCACTTGTTCCCTTCCTGGTCCTTCCAGAAGGGCGTAGCCACGCCTGTCATACTGCCCGGCCTACTCCAGAGATGACCTGACACCGGATATTTCGGACCAGGAATGGACCACACAGGGAGCGTCAGGGGCGGTCCTAGCTTGATTTCCTCTGGGTGCAGAAATGGTCAGGAATTGGCTTTTCCTTTGGGAAGACCTTTGCCTCAAGAGACTGATGCTCAGCCCGGCTGGTGTGGCTCAGGGGTTGAGCGTTGACCTATGAACCAGGAGGTCAGGGTTCCATTCCCAGTCAGGCCTGGGTTGTGGGCTCCATCCCCAGTAGGGGGCGTGCAGGAGGCAGCCGATGGATGATTCTCTCTCATCATTGATTTTCTCTTTCTCCTTCTCCCTTCATCTCTGAAATCAATAAAAATATATTTAAATAAAGACAAATAGACTGATGCCCAAGTGAACAGATGCAGCAAGTTCTGTAGCCTCTTTTGAGGACTAAAATCACATGGAAAATGGCCAGGGGCTGCAGTCCAGTCACACAGCCAGCCCTGTCCTCAGGCAGAGGCCACGCGTGTGCCATGGGCTGGTGACCCCCCGGGAAGGGCAGTGGCACGTAAGGTCCTGGTTCGGTGCATCACTCATTCCATGCAGGGCCTTGGTAACGGAGAACAAACAAGGCCGACGCGCGAGGCTGCTGGCATGGCCTGGTCCTCGGTCGCTGATGCGTTCCTTCTCGCTCCTGGTAATTACCTTGCCATCCATCCTCCTCATCCACGTGCTCCCTCCCCCTCCTCACTCGCCTCCAGCAGGACAGCCAGTGGGAAGCAGGGTCCGCTGTGCCAGGCGCGCTGGCCAGACGGCCTCCAGGAGCCCTGGGGCCAGGCCTCTGCCCCTCACCTCAGGCCTCGCACTGGGCGAGCCTCTGGCGTGGCTCTCATTAATCCGCTCTTTACACCCAACGGCAGCTTCCAGAAGCTGCACGGAGACCGGGCGCCCGTGGGCCGCTTCCCACTGCAGGAAAACGTCCTATGTTTCCACTTGTTTATTTTTCAAGAAGAAGAAAAAAAAGCCAATTTGATAACAAAAAAATGATCTGATTTTAAATCGATGTGTTTTCTTGGAAGAAGTTCTAGGACTTCCTTAAATAGAGTGAACACACCGAGAATGAGCGACCTTGCAGCTCTGTCTGTGGCTTTCCCGCACCTGCCCCCGGTGAACCGGGCCGGCCATCACTTTCTTCGAGGAGAAGGACTCCCCAAAGCCTTCTGGGGAGACCCGGCCCCAGGACCGTCCGAATGCACAGCCGGGGGATGTGAGTGCAGGGGCTCCAGCTCCCGGGGAGAATGTGCCGCAGAAGTTCTCCAAGTTGGTCACCTCTGATGCGTAGGATGCTTGTCAATGGGAAGCTCCGGGCTTGGCGCGGAGCTCGTTCTCGATTTCGTTGGCTTGGTCCTCGGGGGAGCCCTCCCGGTCGCGTCGAGCTCCCCACTCAGGTGTCCTAACCCGTGAGGCAAGGCCAGCCCATCACAACATGCTTTCCACACCCTCCGTTTCGAGCCTAACTAACCGGGTCTGTACAGGATAAAAACATGATACGTTCATGGCCAAAGGTTGCGTATTTTCTTTATTCACACCGGTTTTCCGGTTTCCCGAGCAGTGATCATTGCAGGCATCCGTAGCACAGGAAGTACCGGGGTGTGGGGACGACGTGGCGGGCTCCGAGACCACCGGGCTGTGTGCCGCCTCTCAGGGGGCCGGGGGCGGGGAGGGGACAGCGGGTGAGGGGGACAGACTGGGTCAGCGCTGGGACCTGCTGGCCCAGTTCCGCGCTCTCCCAACCTTGCTCTGCAGAACTGTGTGCGCTGTTTCCGCTCAGTGTGTATGTGACTAAATCCTGTCTCATTTGCAGACATTGCCAAGATAAATGTGCAGATCATTTTTCAAACAGCAGGAAGTTGGAATTAAAAATGAGTGTCGCAGAGGTGGGCCCTTGTGGGCACAAATCCATTCAACAGCGACCCAAAAAGCCTTCCCTGAATCAATGAGCGAGATTCACGGGAATCAGACGGTCACTTACGATCAGATCACACCGTCCCTGGACCAGCTCAGGCCCTCAGCTGCGGCTGGGACACTGCTGGTGCCTTCCGACCTCGCCTGCGGTGTGCTCACCGAGACGTGTTTGTCTCGCTGGGCTGCCTTGCGATTTCACGAAAGAATGGATCTCCTGATAGCACTCAGATACTCTATCTAAAACACAAACATACGACGTATTGTTAGGTAAGAATAACCACACCCTAAAATAAACAACACTGGGAGCATGGGAACCCAAGCTTGGCTTTCTTGCTGGTCAGGCTGTGAGGCAATCTGTTGTTTATGCACCGCGGGCTCTGAAACAGCCGTTTCTGGTTGCCGCCGCTCTGAAGCTACCTGTTAACCTCTGAGTTCGCGTGTTACCCTCCCCGTGGAGGTCACTGCTGGGAGTTGCATGGCGATTTCACTCCAGGCAGCAGCAAGGAAAAGGGGTACTGACTCACAGAACCCTGGGAACCGCCAGAAAAACACAGAGGTCGGGGGGTGTTGGGGGTGGGTGGGTGGGTGTGGGACTCTACGCGGTGTGTAAAGAAACCTGCAGTTGGAAGCAAGTGTTGGAGAAGGCCGCGGAGGGTAAAGGAAAATTAAAAATAGGACTACCATGTTATTAAAATATGCCACGTGTGGTGTTAATCCGGAAGATTGGGATCGGGACCTCGAACAGATACCATGCTCCCCGGCGCTTACGGTGTCACCCACAACAGCCCAGGTCGGAAACATGTTCCACATCCATCGAGGGAGGGACAGGCGGGGGACGAAGAGGCGGGGTCTCCATGCAGGGGGATTGCTCAGCCTTAAACAGGAAGTCCTGCCGAATGCAGAAGCATGAGTGACCCTTGAAGGCACGACGGCCAAGGAAACAGTGATTTCCATTATGAACCCACTTAAACTCTTTTGAAACCTTGGAAAAGGCAAACACAAAATAGATGTCGATATTTGTTACTGCCGTGAGCAAGACACAGGAGCTTCTGGTAACAGAGTAATCCTGAGTAGCTACCGAACAATGGGGCATGTGTGGGAGGCAACCCACCGATGTGTCTCTCTCACATCGATGTTTCTCTCTCTGTGTCTCTCTCTCCCTTCCACTCTCTCCAAAAATCAATGGAAAAGTATCCTTGGATGAGGATGAACAGATCAATAAATAAGTAAGTCACGAATAGAAGTCGCATCCACTGTGAGAAGTAGGCGACAGAGGCCCCTGGAGGCAGCACCCGTCTCCTTAGTTCCTCCCTTTGCTCAGGGTCCTTCCCGCAGAGGGAGAGGCTGCCATAAACTGTGACTTCCTCTCAGGGGCTGTTTACCGGCTGTCTCTGCACCCTCCCCTCCAAACCCTGCGCTCCCTGTGCCCTGCAGAACGTCAGAGGGGGGTCTCCCGGCTGAGGGTGCAGGTCCATGGCGCTGCACACCACACACCTCTCTGCTGCAGCTCCACCGCCCGCCCGGTTCCTGTGTCTCCTGGGACCTGTGCTCCTGGGAAGGGCAGCAGGGTGTGTGGTTCATCTCTGCAGCCTGAGGATGAGGGAGGGCACCTGCTGGGGCAGGCGGGGCCTCAACAGTGCTGGGAGGGGTGGGGAGCAGGGAAGTGAGTGCTTGCAGGACTAAAGTCAAGTCCGTCTCCTGTAAGCCCATCACGTCAGCTGTGCCTCAGGGTCTAAATCAACTCCTGGTTATGAGGGCCTGGAGCCAGACCTGCGCTCCCTCGGACTTTCATGTTTCCAGGGGAAGCCCTCGCTCCCTGCCGCCTCCTCTGTGTGGGAGGAGCCCACTGTGTGGGATGCACCTCTCCACCTGGCCTTCAGCACATGGTCCAGGCCCCATTGTTTGACCTTGAACCCCGCCCAGATGTGAGGGAGAGACAGAGGGCACCGAAGCAGGAACCGTCCCAGTGTCAACAGAGCGGCTTCTGCGGCTCTTCTTCTCTCTTACGTTTCTCAGGGACACTATTGGATAGCCTCACACCTGCCTCCCCTCCTGGTGTCATAAACAACGGCGTGTGCTGTGAAACACACAGAATGTTCGCGTGCATTGCCCATAACCATCCAGCTCTCGGTCCGCGTTGCACAACCGTCGGCTCTGGCTTCTCACAGAGCAGCCCCAGGAGGGTGCGTGGGCTCCTGCGGTTGTTGGCGTCTTGTTTGTGTTTGTGTTTTTGAGTGTCACAATGTCAAATGTCAAGCTGGACTCACACCACGGAGAGGCCGTGTGTGAACAGAAGGGTGTGATTGTGCGGCTCGTTCCCCACAGCTTTAAAGGGAAGCTTCGGTTGCTTTCTCTTGACTCTGGTGGGGCTCGTCCTGTCCCTTTACTTTAAAGTATTTTTATTGATTTCAGAGAGGAAGGGAGAGAGAGAGAGACAGAAACATCAATGATGAGAGGGAATCACAGATCGGCTGCCTCCTGCACGCCCCACACTGGGGATGGAGCCCGCAACCCGGGCCTGTGCCCTGACCGGGAATAGAACCGTGACCTCCTGGTTCATAGGTCCATGCTCAACCACGGAGCCACGCGGGCCGGGCCTGTCCCTTTACTTTAAAGGTTGCTCCTACCTTCCCTGCCCGCCACCCCAGCAGGCGTAATGGACACCGAGGCACATGTGTGTGTATACCAAGGCCCTCCTTGTTTGTTTAGCTGGTTGGACTGAGTTAAACCACAAAACAAGCCACAGGAGGGGGATGGGGGAGAAAGGAGCAATACTAGTGACTTGACATGTATATCTTCTGTGGGGAAAAGGCAAGTCACTGAGAGAGAAGGAAAAAATTAGCTCACATTGGCTTAGCAACCCGCCCTTAGAAAGTATCCACCTGGTTTTCTGGACACTTGGAGAACATAGGTTTGAATGATAGAAACTCCTTCTCTAAACTCTAAACTCTGCTCCGTGCGGCTCTGTAGACACTTATTTTTAATACGATTCGGGGGTTGGGGTGGGGAGAGCCTACCGCGGCCTCGCTCGCTCATGTACTGGGGAAAAGTCATCACAAAAAAGACATGGGTATGGAGGGGAGGGATTCTTGTTATTTCTTGGGTCAGCTCTACTCGGCGATGTGAAACCCGGCGGGCAGCCATCGAAAGACGATAACTGGTGTCAATAAATTAATCTGTCCCCACGGATGGTAATTTTGATAACCGGCGGGCCAGCTCTGCCGTCCTCACTCAGCTAGGAACATAGACTGATACTCTCAACGCCAAGGGAATGTCCGTGGCCACAGCAGCAGGACCTGAACAGCTGGGGTTGGTCATTACAACCTGAAATCTACTCTCTGTCCTTTAACACCGCGCACGGTGACTGAGTCCGTGAGTGAGGGAAGCCACGTTCACGAACGCCAAATACCGATGTCTTCAGACATTGGACCTCGAGGCCCAGCAGGAACCGATGCCTGCCGTCCGGTATGTCCCCTCCTGGCTCCCAAGGACACTGCCCCACGAGCCCGCTCTCCCGTCTACTGCCCACGCGGCCTTCCCAAGTGCAGCTGCGGCCCCGTCACCCCCTCCGTTTGGCTCAGGAGCAGCTCCCCTTGATGCGTCCCTCTGTCTCTAAGGGGAAGACAAATTCCTGGGCAGGAACTGCGGGGCCTGGTCGGCCCCTCCCTCCCCATTCTCCCCTCCTTGCCCCGGGTCCTGCTCTGGCCCCTCCTGCCCCAGCCTTTGCTTACGTCCCTCCTGATGTGATTTCTCCTCAAGTGCTTCTTTCTCGGGGGAGCTCCTCTGAACCCCAGACTGGGTCACTCCCCAGGCCAGTACCACCCCCCTACGGGGCTTCCTGGCTCAGGCTGCAGTTGCTCATCCAGGAGTGTGGTGGCCCCTGTCTGCCACCCCCAGACGCCCAGGGCCCAGGTGGCAGACGTGTGGCCATCTCTCCCATGTGCGTCTCCAGCATTTTGCATTCGTGTCTGTCCCAGAGCAAGTGCTTGGCGAACATTCCTGCAATGAGTGAGTGCAGTCATTGCACCTTCTTTCTCGTTCCTGCTCAGGGAGCTCCACTGAGCAGCATGACTTTGCCTGTCCTGGGAACCGCAGGGGGCCTGGCTGGGTCCTCGTGCCGGCCCAGCTCTGCCTCCTCGGGGTGGTGCAATGAGCTTCCCCTGGTCTGCGTCGGGCCCTCTGCACGCTGGAGAGCTGCCGTGCCTCCTTGGAGGCCTCTCCACCCTGTGTCTTCCTCCCCTCCATCATCCCTCATCCACGTCTTCCCACCCACCTGTTCAGGCTTGTCTGCCTCCCTCAGGGGACCACAGTGAACATCAGACCGGGCGGCTCTCTGGGAGGTGGTCCGCTTTTGTCACGAAACAGTTCCGTCCTCGGTGCGGGGACTGATGGTCACGGTGCGCGGTGCCAGCGGGGTGGGCATGCTCACGGCAGGCTGACCCAGGTGAAAATCTCCCAGTGCTGCGGCCAGGTCTGTGAGGGCCGCCACCGGGCAAAAAAGGATGAGGATGCAGAAGAATTTATAAGCTGCCGTTCCCTTTGCATTCCTGTTGTCAACGCTGCAGTATTCTTAGAGTTAGCTGTTCTGTCTTTTTCCTTAAATATGGGTAGACACATCTAGTGACCTTAATTAAGAAATAGATCATAACCCAGCCGCCGTGGCTCAGTGGTTGAGAGTCAACCTATGAACCTGGAGATCACGGTTTGATTCCCTGTCAGGGCACAGGCCCGGGTTGCAGGCTCAATACCCAGTGTGGGGCCTGCAGGAGGCAGCCGATCAAGGATTCTCTCTCATCATTGATGTTTCTCTCTCTCTCCCTCTCAGAAATAAATAACAATATATTTTTTAAAAGAAAAAAAAAAAGAAATAGAACATATAAGTCGAAGCAAAGTCGTTTGGATTGTACAAGCCCGAAGCCCCTGACCTCCAGGGATGGCTCGGGAGGACAGAGGCGTAAGAGGGAAGGGGACTGGACGCACGTGTGGACGGGCAGCCTCGTCCTCTCCAGGCCTCTGGCCCGGTCACCTGCGTGTCGCAGGCTGAGGTCTGCAGATGGTCCCAGCGTGACCGCAGCCCATGAGGAACATGGAGTCGCTTCACTCCCCCTGGAGGGAGATGCTCTGGACCCGGGCTGTCAGGGAGTCTGGCCCTAATCCCGTGCATGTCTTCTTAGGGCCGCTGAAGAAAAGCGCTCCAGCAGGACCACCTGGAATCGCAATGATATTATGACGGTCCCTGAAAAGGCGCTGGGGCACCTCCATAGCGAGACCCGACGCTGGATGGGTATTGACAACCCGTCATCAGATTTAATCACCGTTCGGGCCACTCTTACTTAGAAATGAATCTTCTGTCAACATCAAATCCTCATTAGCGTCATTAGCATCTCCACTCTCCGTGGCGGGAGCATGTAAAATTGATGGGATCCCATTTCTATCGGCTGCCGTGCGTGCGCGGGGCTGGTACTTACACGGAGCGTTCTGGAAGCCTGGGCTCGTCAGATCTTGTAAATAAACATTACGCTCAGTGATATCACCTTTCAGTTTAAAAGCGTCTTTAGAAAGCTTTCTAAGTGGCGCAGGGACGGAGCGCTCATTAAGGCGGGAGGGATGGAGCCAGGGCGCCGTGTGTGAGGAATTTCTGGGTAATAAGTGCAAATTACCGTCACGCAGACACTGATGTGAGCGGAGCCCGTCGGACTTGAGACGAGGTCTGCAGATGAAGAGCAAACATTTGTTTTTTCATGTTTTCATTTGCCCGGAGGTTCTTCGATCACCCTAGGAACTGGGCCTTTACTCCGGCCCGGCCCTCCGTGAGCAGGGGCATCGCCCTGGACGCCGGGTGCCAGTGAACAGTGAGACATGTTTTTGAAAGGCCCGGCAGCAGCTGCCGCTCATCGTGTTACCCGCGCCACTTCCCGGAGAATGCACTGTGTTCAGACACGGCCGGGCGCTGCCAGGCCGGCCCGCTGAGCCTGCTGGGATACGGGGGTGTTGTCATGTTGTCGTTAGGGATGTGGCATACAGGGGTTCCAGATCCTTCGCCCTCTGTTTGGGAAGTGGAGGGGCCTATTGATTTTGGAGAGGATAATAGAAAAACAGAGCTTTTATGATGGAGCAATACACCACAGAGGATTCGTAGGATGTTTTAGAAAAATTAGAACATCTCCTAAACTCGGGAGGAAGGCAGATTCATGGGGCAGAAGCTGGATTGCAAAATGCGTGGAGCTTACTGGAATCCGGGGCCTTCGCAGGGTTACAAGAAGGCTGCCACTCGCCTGCCAAGCCTCCCTCCGGTGGGATTAAGTTTGAGGCTGACTTTCACATCTTTCTTGCGCTGCGAGGTTTTGGAATGTCTCTTCGGTGAGACGCTAAGATGCCCTGGGTGCCTGAACTCCTGCCGCGTCTCCACCCTCCGTGTTCAAGCTGCTTCTCTCCTAAACTGTGTCAACACGGAGAGGACCCGGGCACTTCAGTGTAGCATCATCCTCATCCCCTTTTAGGGAAAAATAAACATTTTTTTTGTCATCAAAAAGATTTTTGATCTGCAATGAAATCGTCTTTCAGATCGGGTTGTGAAAATTAGAAAAGAATGAAAAATATCCACACAAGTCCATACAAGAGGACCATGAGGGTCAGGACATGTTTTTATTGTCTTCAAAGACTAGGAAAATATATGAAATATTTAAATGCAAGAATTTCAAAATGTATTAGTATGACCTGAAAAATCTCACTTTTAAGGATTTAGTCTAAAGGAATCAAGGTACATAAAACTATTTAGTTAACATATATTCCTTGCAGAATTTTTTATAATAACAAAAACGGTCTGTGTAGATAGTGAAACACTAATAAATATTAAGAATTCATTTGGAGGCCTACAGTTACATATTGTAAAAATGTTCACTGTCGACTTAGTATAGAGGTATTCCCCAGTACCCTGTAGACATTTCACAGAAAAACATTCTTTAAATTAGTCACTTTTCTATTCATATGTTATTAAAAAGGGGGGTGGGGTTGTAGTCCCTCCTGGTAGGAAGGCCAGACTTAATTTAAACAACAACAAAAAGCAACTCTAGGACGAAGTTCGGTTCTCCAAGGGACTTGATGAACTGCAAACTTTGCTGTTGGAAAATGACTTTGTTAGTGTGCTGAGCGACCGTGGTTTGCTTTCGGAGTCTTTGTGAAATAGGTCATGTGTTTCGCGGGATGCTTCTAGAGTCGTGTTGCTTCGGGGCCTTTGGCTCCTTGGTTGAGGAGGATGTCAAGGCTGCTAATTGGAGAGCAGTGCCTGGACTTAGCCGTCCATTGATGAATGCTGAGTAAAGGAATGATGACTGCATTTATGCCAGGGTAACCCTGAAGAGATTTTCTTGTCATTTATTCATTTAAAAACATCAACTGAGCATCTACTATGTAGGAAGTGCTGGGGCCACAGGTGTGGGGGAGCTTGTACTCTTGTGTGGGTCAGATCAGATTGGATCAGATCGGATCATCCCAGTAGAAGTCTAGGAGGCCAAAGTGTGGAAAGATGCGTGTAGGAGGGGAGCATTCTGGGAGGAGCGGAATGGCCGATGTGCCCTGTTTTGCCCAAGGCTTTCCTGTTTTTCGCACGGAGAGTATGGGGACCCCTAAGTCCCAGACCAACGTATGGTTGGTTGCCTTAGGAAAGGCAAGGGACACACCCAAGTCTTTCTAGAAGAGGTGCCCGGATTTGTGGGCTGAGTCTCCAGGTCAAGAAGGGGCAACGTGGTGAGTGAGGGTGGGTTGTAGGTGGAGGGTCAGGGTGAGGGTGCGGGACAGATTCCAGCAGAGGAGCCTGCCTGGCTGAGGCAACTGCCCAGCACCGGGCGTGGAGAAGC
The DNA here is from genome assembly GCF_000147115.1 of Myotis lucifugus. Taxonomy (NCBI): domain Eukaryota; kingdom Metazoa; phylum Chordata; class Mammalia; order Chiroptera; family Vespertilionidae; genus Myotis; species Myotis lucifugus. The sequence goes on along the minus strand of NW_005871600.1, from coordinate 74,282 downwards.
CGGGGGCTGCTCGAAGGTCCCACGTCCCAGCTGCTGAAATGGAGTGGGAGGATGAGCCCCCAGGGACCACGCCCGACCCCAGAGGACGGCGGAGGGACGTAGGTGCGTGTTGATCGTTGGACCTGCCGTAACAAAGCACCACTTCCCCAGCTGCTGACACAGCAGAAATGTATCGTCTCGGGGCTCTGGAGGCCAGAGGTCACCGTGAGAGCAGGGTCGGGTCCTCCTGAGGCCGTGAGGGACAGCCTGCTCCCCTCCCCCCAGCTTCTGATGGTGGCTGGCCGTTTGGAGGCGTACCTTGGCCACTCAGATCTCTCCTTCATCTCCTCTTGGTGTTTTTCGTGTGTTCTGTCTGTCTGTGTGGAAATTCCCCCTTTTAATAACAATACCAATCATAATGGATCAGGACCCACTCTAATAACCATGCATTAATTATATTAACTAACTACAGCCACAAGGACCCCATTCCCAAAGAAGGCCACATGCTACGGCTCTGGGGTAGGACTTCGGCCGGTGACTCTGGTAGATGTGATTCAGCCCCTTCCAGTGGGGATGGTGTTAGGAGGGTAAACAGGGACACTAAGGAGCCTGCTGGGGGGCAGGACCCCAACAATGAGGGGGTAGATGCCACTTCAGTCCAACAGATGACAGTGAGGCAACGCAGCTGAGCCCTGGGTCCCCCACTCCTCCTGCTCTGGACCTGAGAGGGGCTGCCCACCACGTGGACAGCGAGAGAGCAGGGCCACCGCCACCCGCTCTGGGCAGCAAACACTGGGTCTGCTGAGGTGTTTCTCCCCTTAGGATTAAACTGGAGGAGACACAGCCTCCTGCAAACGACTGTAGGTTCCGAGGGAAGAAATGTCATCCTGATGAATATGTTCAGAGGAAGCCTCATGAACACTGTTCACCAAGGCAACCAGAGAGAGTAATTGGCAGCTAGGATGTAAAGACGTATGGTCTGAAACAGCAGCTGAACGCTGCGCAGAGAACACGGTGGCACCAGGAGATGCCTGGGTGGAATAGCAAGGCTTAAAAAGAGAGCAAATCTGCAGTAGAATCAGAAGTTTCATTACACACTCGCTGCAGAGCTGACGCTACCGGAAACAGCTCTCCCAGAACACGGAAGCCAAGGGCACCCGGATGGGAGGACGGGGAGAGAAAATGCAAGCAAAGGTCCAAACCCAGAGATCTGACATGCGATCGTCGATGTTTACGAAAAAAGGCCAGAATGATTGGCAAAGAGAGCAAACATTCCTGACCTGAAAAATCATAACTGTGAATACACGTAGTCATGTTATTTTCACGATTATGATTATACGTGTAACTTCTGTTAAGTTGCAATTACATTTCACATATATAATTTTGTTTCTTTGCCTTTAACATTAGATTGTGAGCACTTCCCACGTTATTAGATAAATTACATGAGAGATTTATTGTTATTTTATCATGTGACTATGCCACAATGTAAGCATCTCCTGATTTCATTTTGAAATTTTTTGCCTTTTACAAATAATGCGACACTGTGTATTTTTGTTTGTAAATTGTTTCTTACGTCATCCATTATTTCTGGAGGATCATTTCCTAGAACTTGAATTATTGGGTCAAAGGACATGCAAAACAGAGGTTCCCCAATGTTAGTATTCCGCAGACCAAGAAATAAAAAAAATTAAAAAATGACCAAAATAGAGTTGTTTGCATTTTCTGTTGTCAAGTAAGTACACATTGAAAAAAGTACTGTGTAGCATGATCATTCATAATAAAGAGTATATTTCACACCCACAATTTGAGAGCATATAACCTCACCATCTAGAACTGTCTTTAACCTGAATGATGTGGTTTCATGAGGAACTCAGTCCATTGTGCTATTTTTGTATTTTACTCTGCACCAGTGACAATCTTGTCAGTGGCCCAACACCGGCTACTTTGGTCGCTGCTGCCAGTTCAGTGCCAACAGGAATCCCCAACTTGGAGGGCGGTGAGGCAGGAAACGTTGTAAAGTGCAACCAGCGCAGCGTCAATGCCTCCTGGCTGTGAAAATGGCGCTGCCGGGGCACCGCGGGTAGTATTATACTTTAAAAAATGAAAATAAAAACTAAATAATTTTTTAAAAGATAAAAATTTAGAAGTAACGTTTTAAAGAAAAGTCTAATAAAATTATTGTTATTGTTGATCAGAATCTCGGAGAGTTATGGAGCGTTTGTTCTATACTGTTCAAAAAAGTACTATGAAGGCGTGTTATTTCTTGCTGTGTTTGTATGTATGTGCACGTGTGTGCATGTGGGCATGTGTGTATTTAAAATTATTTCTTACGGACAGAATTAGATCTGGTTGGCTGAGGGCCTTACTTTCCCAATATCCTAAAGAAAGTAAATTTCCTTTAGAGAAAGAGTAATATTTTTGTGGGGAAACTAAAATGCATTCCCAAAATATCCTGTATTAAGAGGAAGACAGTAAACAGATTTTAAAACCCTGGCTGGGGACCCATCTCCCACAAAGGATGTAACTTAATGATCCTGTGGTCATTTAAAACAACAAATATTTTTCCACTGGCATAAAAATAAAATTGTTTGCTTTTAATATAAATTCAGTTTACTTTCCTCTTAAAAACGAAATCAATTTCAAGGCAATCATCTTTAAAATTAAACACTTTACAGCAACTCACATTTAATTTTATTTTATGAGGAATTGTTCCCTGAATTATAGCCAAATATCAAATTCTGTTCATTTCATAACTGTCAGTTTTATTACTAGTCATCTGATTTATCACAGTCTTAAAAAACAAATTCTAAAAGCAGCATTAAGGATTAATTTGTGTTTCGTTAAAAGCTTATCAACACTATAAAATGCAATAAATTACATAAACCTCTTATGTTAACACTCTAATGACAGCAACATCACTATTAGAATTAGGTTAAGCCATATGTGCGGTATTGTGATTTATAGTAAGAAACGTAAATTTCCCTTCATTCCCTTTCCTGGTCCAGAGCTCGTACAACTTTTGGAATTTCCTAAGTGGTGAGAGCCAGCCCCCTTCAACCACACCTGGGTTTCTGTGACGGAGGTGGCTTCGGTAACCTAGTGATGGGAGCTGGTTGCTAGGGGAACGAACCATGTGATTAGAGGCCTGGAACGTTCACTCCCGGCCCCCGGGCTGGGGTCCTTACACCCACAGGTAAACCGCTGACCTGTGATTAGGTTTTTGTAAACTTTTCTACTCCCTTTCTCCTCTCCATTTGTCTTTTTCTTCCGTCGGCCCAGTACCTTCCAGAATTACATCAGTCTTAACAATTCAAGCACTTTTCTGGGATAGAATTTTTACTCAGAATGCCAGGATGTTTTCCCCTATTGTGGGCACATATCTATGAATTTACGAAAGCCAATGGGATCATTGTATTTATTTCATACTATGGTTGTTTTCAAAGCTAGCCTTGCTCGGCTGCATATGATTATTGCATCGTGGTTGGAAAAGGAATAGTCATGTTAAAACAGAAGACTGTGTTTAACACCGAAAAGTCAGCAAATACAGACATGAAATCCGCACGTGCGCCGTGGAGACGAGAGGAGCGCCTGATCGAGGCAGAGGAAAAGCAAACGGAAATGGAGAGCTGAGGCTCACGCAGGCTTCGCAATGTGAGCTTGAAAAGCGTTGGAGGGCAGGTTTGAGGGAGAAGAAGACGGGGAAGTACCTCCCCTTGCTGAGAGGGAACAAGATCTCCGGATTCCTTGATGTTTACCTTCGAGGAGTTGCAGACGGCCCGGAAATGATAGTTTCTTATGCATTAATGTTTACATAGCTGCTATTTTTGCAGACATTTAAATTATAGAGGACAGCAGTTGTGGAGGGAAAAAGAGCAATATAAATAAACAGAAGCTAGACTGTTCCCCCTGGAGAGGTAAGCGTTTGCTATTCCCAGCACGGAGCACTCGTGCTATTTGTATAGGTCCTTCCTCGGCCAACAAAAACTGGTTTCCCCCAGATAAGAATGCTGGCAGCAGGGGAGCGCACAGTAGGCTAGTAACACAGGTTTTCCTCTCTGCCACTGCGGAGCGAGCAATTGTATTTTTGTGTGTTGGGGGTACCTTGGCCCACATTAGCTCTCCGTCATTTACGAGGAAAAGAACAGGAGGGACGGTGCTCAGCATGTAAGTTTCCCACTGCTCAGCCCAGCTTGGGCCCCATGTGCATCTCGTGTTACTGGGATGTTACATCACGGAGCACATGATGGTAGGTACTGTGTCCTCCTGTGAATTCCCGGATGGGAGTGACGAAGATGCTGGGTCCTGAGGCAGAGGAGGTGGGCGTGGTGGATGGGGAGGAACCGAGCCTCGGCAGGGGGACCGCACATCCCTGTGCTGGGTGACCTCCAGCCTGGGCTTGTTAGTGTCTTGGGGTGACTGCTCGCATCTCCCCTTTCACTCTCGAAAGTGTCCCAGCCCGGCTGGTGTGGCTCAGTGGTTGGGCGTCGACCTATGAACCAGGAAGTCACAGTTCGTTCAATTCCTGGTCAGGGCACATGCCCAAGTTGTGGGCTCCATTTCTGGAGTGGAGCTCGTAGGAGGCAGCTGATCAATGATTTCCTCTCATCATTGATGTTTTGCTCTCTCCCTCTCCCTTCCTCTCTGAAGTCAATAAAATTTTTTTAAAGTGGCCCCATTTATTAGATGCTCAATTGGTTGCCCTTAACTTAGGATAAATGCCAGGGACCCCGGGGAGGCACCCGGCTTTAGCATCCGTTAGATCTCAGGCTGCATCACAGAAAGGCAGTGATACCATCCTGGGTGTGGGCATTGATGTTTCCTGGGTCTTATATAAAACTAGAGGCCCGGTGCACGAAATTTGTGCACTGGAGGGGGGGGGTTGTCCCTCAACCCAGCCTCCAACCTCTCCAATCTGGGACCCCTCAGGGAGAGGCTGTCCCCGGCACCCCTTCACTCCCTTTCTCTTGGGCCCCCCAGGAGGCTGTCCCCTGTACCCCTTCACTGCCTTCCCCCTGGGCCCGCCCACCCGTGCTGACAGCGCCTGGGCCCAGACCTGCACAGGTGAATTTTGGATTCAGGTGGTGTCATGTGACCTGGGAGCGCAGCAGGCTGGTATCACAGGAGCGGGGAGGGTTTTACCTGGTTCAGACCCAGATATCCGTGCAGGGCCTTCCTGGGTGACACGCGGTCGGGTGATTCTGTGCTGGAACCGGCATCTGGACCAGCGCAGCGCCTTGGCACTGTCCTCCGAGTCACGCGGCATCGGCGCCCAGCCCGGGCCGTGCCCACGCACCCATCCGCCTGCCCCTGTCTGCCTCCTTTCCTGGCCAAGCACACTCCTTCCAGGTCTCTTTGATCGTTTTCTCTTTCCCTGCCCGAAACAAGCCTCCTTATCCACGGTGTCTGGAACCTCCTCCCGCGGCCCACGCCGCGCTGTGGTTCACGCCTGCGTTGATTTCAGTCTCCTTGATCAGGTGGGTTTACGTGATGCCGTGAAATCACGGCCCTGATTCTCACTAAGCTGGTGGGTTTTAAAGCAGAGCAAACGTACACCAGAAACTGAAGATATTGTGGCCAACTGCACCTCAGGACGAATTTCTCTCAAGTTTCCTTTTGAAGGTACTCACAGCCCCATCACTGTCTGTTTCCCTGCGTCCTGTCTGTGCCTCAGAGCTGCCGGCCCGAGGTGCCTGGACCTGGACTGCAGAGCCTGCCTCGGTCCATGAACGACCTCTCCCCAAACTCCTGGGGCCTCTCACCGGAGGGGCCTGGGGGAGCCCACTTATCGGGGTGGGAATGATGGGGAGTAAAGGTATTTGAGGGACCGCGTCAGCTCTCTCCTTGGTGAATGAAAGAGACAGAAAATACATCAGAGGGTGATTGCCCCATATCCAAAAAGGCCTGAGGCACATTGACAGTCTTTATCTTTCTTTTAGCTTCAACACTCTCACGTTTCATGCGAATTACTTAAAAACAAAGGTCTGCTCCTCAGATGGTTGATTGAGCAAGCTCCTTCCACTCACCCGAGAGGAGAGAGGCCGGGGGAAGAGCTGCACATGCCAAGTGCGCTCCGTGAGGCAATGTGTGTAGGCAGCGCCGGCAGAGGCGACAGCGCGATTATCTGTGCATAACTCGGTCATAATATCATCACTGTCTAGACGGCTGACAATTAGCATCCAGACACCCCCTCGGAGGAAGGCCTCGGAGAACGGGAGTGGGAACGGCCTACTGGGAAAGAAAGACCGGTTCGTTCCTTTCCAGGAAGGTATGGGTTGGAATCTGACTTGGGCTGGAGGTAGGCTTTTCGGTTCGCTTCCTTTTATGAGACTGTGCCGGGCCCCTCTCTCCCCTCCTGTCCACCCACTGACGTACGAGCTACAGGAGGAAGGGAGCCTGCATGGTAAGTGACCAGGGAAGCAGGGAGCGCCACCCAGAGTCCTGAGTTCTATGGCACGAGCGAGAACTGTCACTGGTTTTGCGATGTCACTGAAAGTGTGGGGCTGGCGCAGCGGATCGGCCACCCTGAGCCACGCCCACGGCTGGCCGCTGGCCGCTGCGATCACTGCTAACATAGAGGACTCCCGGATGCGCCTAAGGTAGCTGACACCTGAGTCCCGTCCGAGGCGGAGGAACTCCGCCAGGGCTGTGCACTGTGAGCCGTGGATGTGTCCCTCGTCCTTCACATGGTCCCTGAAGAGCATCCGATGGGTTTCAGAACCCTGACTTCATGGAACATGTGTATCTTTTCATATAACTTTACCCTTGCATCCCCAAAGGGGACACAGCCCAGGATAATGATGAGAGAAAAGAGCAGACAGGGCCACATCGATGGTGAATGGACACTAAGTGGCCAGCGTTTCTCATGCTGACCTGCTACTGATGAGTCCAAGTTCACAGAAAGCAGGGGGCCTCGGGTGGGGGTGGGTGCAGCGTGGGGTTAGCTTGTGCCATGACGGCCAGGAAAGCCGTCGGCCATCAATTCTTCGGGTTGGGACTTCACTTTTTATCTGTTCTGTCTTGTCTCAGCATCAAAATGGTAAATTCCTTAGAGGACTGTCTTGTTTGTTTGTTGTTAATCCTCACCCGAGGATATTTTTCCATTGATTTTAGAGAGAGTGGAAGAGAGGGGGGAAAGACAGAAACATCGATGTGAGAGAAGCACATTGATTGGTTGCCTCCTGCACATGCCCCGACCAGGGCCTGGGCCAGGGAGGAGCTTACAACCCAGGTATGTACCCTTCAGTCCACAGTCCGACGCTCTATCCACTAAGCCAAACTGGCCAGGGTGAAGACTGTGTTTTATTCATCTTGCCTTCCCCTCATCTTCCACAGCCCACATGCACACGTGTGCACACACATGGATACATGCTACCTACACACATGCAGTCTTGCCTGCAGGGGACCCGCACGGAGCCTCCTGCCCGGCCCGGAGCGCTTCACTGGGCAGGATCGGGGCGGGCGGTTTGTGGAAATCCTCATGCAGAACCGAGAAAGCAGGGAGGGACGCGTTTTCTCCTGATTGATTGTTTTTTTTTTCTTAAACACACGTCAGCCCTCAAACTGTGAAAGGAGTTGGTGTTTTCTTTTTTCCCTGAAACGGAAAGCAGCCCAGAGGCCCAGAAAGCGGCTCCAAGGCGATGCTGGTAACAGCGCTGCTTGGAGAGCGAGTCCTTAGGAAAGTGCCATGTCAGTGGCCCGGCGCCTGCACGCTCCCCCCTACCCGCCTGTGTTTGTTTCCCTGTGCGATGTCTGTGTGTGTGTGTGTGTGTGTGTGCTGTGGGCTGTATGCGGAGCCCTGGCCACGCAGTGGGCTGTATGCGGAGCCCTGGCCACGCTGGGCCGGGCAGAAAGGAGTCATTTAGGGCCTTCAAAGCCATCCGGCTATTAGTCCCGCCTTGGAATGAGGGAAACGCACAGCCCTGCCACCGGGGAACGGGTTCTGCTGCTTTTCAAAGCCATCAAACCGGCCGGCTCGTCCAGGGTGACGTGGGGCCAAGCAGACCTTGGGGACACGCGGCACACAGGCCGGGCTGGGGTCTCGCTGGCCTCACAGTCTGCCACGTGGTGCAGGGAAGCTGGCATCGGCCACCCTCCTGGTGTCCAGCAAGTGGCCTTCGCCAGGCAGCATGAACCCCTGTGACAGGAACTGACTAGGTGACAAATGCTCCAGCCGACATGTTGAGAAGAGACGGGGCGGGAGTGGGGGGAAGCACAGCAGGAAACCATGACCTGTTGGGAGGCTGATGCGCTCATGGGGGGAGACCCTGCCGCTCGGCCACGGAAGCGGTGAAAGGCACTGAGTGGGCTGGACCCGGGCCATCCTCTGAAGGGAGAGCTGCGTGAAGGAGGGATGGCATCGCGATGAGTCCAGGATGGAACCGAGAAGCTTCCTGCGGCTCCTGTCATGAGGGCCTGAGGGCCTGCGGACCCGCGGCCACGCTCTCCCCAGCGATGGCGGAACCGGCGAACCTTCGTTTCCCAGGAAGTCCCGGTGAACTGCGGTCAGCGCCGCCTCCCACGGAACACCTCTGCGAAGCTCGGCCCTAACTTCTTGTCTTTCCACGTTCGATTGTCGTTTCCCGAACGGCTTCAGGGTCCCTGTGGCTGGGGCCGGTCGCCAGGTGACGGGGAGGAGTGTGAATGAGCCGGTTGCAGGTTTGGTGCCGGATCCTGGCCCGGCGAGCTGTGTGGACAGCGTCCTGCTGAAATAACAGTTCACGGCTCACTTCCCTGCGCCGCCAACCGCTCCCCACGCGGGCAATTAGCCGCCGAGGCACGGCCGCCTGGCCCAGCTGGTGCTCAGAAAAGACACGTTCGGTGAACCGCTTGGCGAGATTTGAGCACTTTGTAGTGCTGATGGGGCAGTGACTGCAGGAAGGGAGACGGCGTGTGAAAAGGCTGCCGTGCGCTGTTAGGAATCCCAGAGGGGTTCTGTAATGTAGTCCAGACACCCCAAACTCGTCGTCGGAGGCAGAATTTATAGCCGGGAGGGATTATGGAAATGACAGCTCAGCCCCGAGTTAAGCAGGGGGCGCAGGAGGCCCGGGGCGCGAAGTGCTGAGCCCCGAGCGCACTCAGTGGCGAGTGCCCTGCGTGGCGTCCTCGTCACCGCCCCGGCTGGTTCCCTCCTGTGCACCCTGTGAACATGGACGTGCCTGGGCGTGGCTTTCCCAGGCGGCAGAAGGCCCGGACAGCCTGCAGACGGGGCTCCTGGGCGCGAGGCGTCAGGAGAGCCTCCCACGTCTGCCTCGGTTGCCCCCCCCCCGCCGCCCCCTGCCCCCTCGAGGCCACACCTCCTCACCTCTGAGCTCTGTGAACCCAGTTTTGGGAGGAACCCCGATTGAAACACCTCTGTAGCCTCAGCCCTGCCCTTCACGATACTAAGGGCCAGGTCTCCGGTCAAGATGCCTGGTCCTGGGACACTCAGCTGCCCTCCTGCTCCTCTGATGGGCCCAGGGTGGCTCTGAGTGATGGAATGGCAGGCAACCTATTCCTTGCTTCCGTACCACCGTTCCTCAGCCCCGGACCAGGGACGGAACAGCTCCCCCCAGCAGACAACTCGATGTCACCACCTCAGGGGTGCCCTCCCCATGACCACTGTCCAGTAGCCCTAGTCCCTACAGTGTTGTCACTCGGGGTTGGCATCCCCTAGGGAGGTCTCCTGCCCCTGGCACATCCCACAGGTGGGTCCTGGTCACGAGCTCCCGGTCGTGCCCGGGAAGTGGCTTCTGCAGATAAGCCAGCGTCCCCACCTCCTCCTGGGCTGGCCCAGGGGTCTTCCACCGGTCTCCACGCTCCCTTGCCTCTTCCTCCGCCTGGTTGCACTGTCACCACAGGGCTTGTGTGTGGCTGCCCCTAAGGAGACCGCACTTTCTGCGCTCAGGGAGCATGGACGGGGTCAGAACACCGGTCTGGGGAGGGGGGACAGCGGCCTGGCCCTGTGGCCTGTCCTCCGAGAGCTGCTGTCAGTGTGGGGGCAGGCCCTCTGCAGACAGAGGAACGCCGAGCAGATGCGGGATGAGGTGACAGAAAAGCGAGGCTGCCTCTGGCTTACGGGTCAGCCCACTGACGTGCCAGGTGTGTGTTCCCGGGCATTCAATACCCAAAATGTTGTGCGAAGCCTGAGGCAGGCGGAGTGCTGAGACCCCCTGGGAATGTCTGCCTGCTGGTGCGTCGTCAAGCGAGGATCTCCGTGCTCCTGCGAAGGGATTCTGCAGGGGCCATGGAGGCTTAACATCTGCTGGCTCTGAGAAAGGAAAGTGAGGCTTGGTGGGCCTGACCTTATCAGGGGAACTTCTGAGAGCGACTAGGCCGTTCCTGGGGAGGGACTCATTGGGAAGGAGATTCCTCACCACTGGCTTGGAAATGGAAGGGATGTGCATGGGCATGAGGTGCTGAGCATGGCCCCCACTGACAACCAGAAAGGAACCGGGGACCTCAGTCCTGCAACCTCAAGGAGTTGAGTTCTGCCAACAACCCGAGCAAAACCCAGGGGGCACTTGCGGGGCTAGGTCTCTGACCTTGAACTCTGAACTATCCTGGTCAGCAGGGCATCAGTGCTGGAACATCAGTCAGGTTTCTAAGGTAATGAGCATTGTTTCAGTCTATGCTTTCTTCCTAATGACCCTTCAGTTCTATGAAGTTCATGAATTAGGTGTGTGTGTGTGTGTGTTTTCTTTAAGCAAACATTTTCTTCCCTTTCTTCTTAGGCTGTTGAATCGTGGTTTACAAAGTTTACCCAGTTACAGAAGCTCAGCTTGGGCTATTATTATTCTGATCCTCATTTGTATACATCTCTAGACTATTACTTTTCTTTTTTGCGTACAGGACAGGCAGAATCCGAACGGACTTTCTCTAAATGCCTTCTGTTGTTGCCATCGTCTTGAGTTTTTGTTCTTCTTTCTTGCTGCTCTGTACCTGCTTCCTTTATTGATTTACTAAAATGTTCCTTGAATGTTTTTCAACTTGCGACAGAGAGGAACCAGTTAGAGAAAGGAGGGGCCCTCGAGTTCTGGAAAATGAACCAATGAGGCAGTGCAGTTAGAGATGCCCCAGGCTGCCGTGTGGAGGTTGCTGGGTGGTACCCGCAGCTCTTGGTGTGCCCTCCACCCGGCTTTCACGCAGGCATGCCTGTGTTCACACAAAAAAACATTCAGACCTGTAAAGAATTTTTGTGAGTTTATTTGAGCCAAATTGTCGACATATGCTGGGAAACAGAACCTCAATGAATTGAGATAAGGTTCCGGAGAATGGCGGGTTACATCTAAATTTATTCATTGCAATCAAAGGAAGGGACGTAGGTGGATTCCATGAAACTTAGGTGGGTGCAGGAACAATTAGCCTGATATCTGTCCTGGCGCCCAGCACAGTAGGTTGTGCCCCAAGGGGTCCAGAAAAGGGGAAGTTACAAGTTACCCAGACATTTTAAGGATATGTTATTATAGATGCAAAAAGACCAGACAGGCTCAGATGAGGTAAAGGCTGACCTTGTCAGTGAAGATACCGGCCTGGGATGTAACGACTCACCACAACTGCTTTTAGTTAAAGTTTCGTTTCAGACCATCCTCTGTGGTGACTTCAGGTCTGAGTTTGCAAGCCCGCCATGCAGCCTCCCCTGGGCTCCTCAGGTCAGCACGTGGCCCCTTCCGTCCACACCTGCGAGCACACAGCTCCGCCCTCCTTGGCTTCTTCACTTATAAAAAGAGGCAGCAGAGGTGCCCATTTCATAGTCGTATCAGGATCACACGTATTTGTTGCGAAAGGTCAGACTATGCAACCCCCAGAATTGGACTCTGGCCTAAGGATTCCCTTGAGCTGAAGACAATTGAAAATCAGCTGTTTAGGGAGCGTTCTCTGCCCTCCCTTTACCTGCCTGAAGGCGGCCAACGGTTTTCCTCTGAGAGAGGTGCCCGCACCCCCTCAGGAGGGAAAAGAGAAGGAGTCTTGTCATCGGAGCCGGAGTGAACACGAAGATGAGTTTGCATAGGCAGACCTCACTGATCGAGCCCTTACCTCCCACTGGCTCCCTACGTGTTGCCCAGTCACTTCCCCGCCATCTGTCATCTCTTAAAGGCCAAGCCCGCGTTCCTCTGTTGAAAGGGTGTATCAGCCCCGTAGTCTACCCGCTTCTGTGGCTCTTACTTCATTCCCGTGAACTCCAATATGCATACAGATCAACACAACTCACGTACTCTTTCTCCTGTCGAATGCCTTTTGTTAGTTTAATTTACACGTCCCTGTACTGATCCTAAGAGGGTAGAGGAGACGTTTTTTCCTCTAAAACAGCTGATTTAAGAAACAAAGCTCCGCCCGGTGTGTCACATGGTGGGTAAATGTCGGCGATCAGCATTCTCATCTTCCCGTCTGTTCCTCCCGCTGTTCACACTCTGCCTTCTGCACTCGGCCTGCTCTGCCCGCAACCCTGATGCTCCTGAGGACAAGACGCCTGTGTAAGACGTGCGCACCCCCGCCCCCCAGGTCTGACTCGGGAACTGCAGGTGGGGACTGGTTACCTTTCTCTGTTCCTTGGGAAACGTAAGCAGACGACGCCTCTGAGATGAGTCGTTGAGTTGCCTGCTGCACCACTCACCTTTCAGAACTGGACATGATGTTTCATTTAGTTCCTGCTGTTAGTGGCATGTTTTATTGTGGGGAGCAAACCTTTCCCCTATGAGGAGGCCTTTCAGAAGCTGCACCGCCTGCATCTCTCCTCCCCGGCCTGGTACCCTGGGGCTGCACCCACCCCAGGACTCTGCCTCAAGGCTCCCTCGCCTGCACCCCAGGCTCCCTGTATGAACTGGAAGTCCTCATTCCGAGGAGACTATTTCCAGAAGCTTCCGAAGCTACCATGCTCAGAGGGCCTCATCCACATCCACGCGAAATTCCACGTGGGCGCTGGTTGTGTGGAGGGAAGAATGGTCTCCTCCCTGGGAACATGCCCCCCCCCCGCCCCCACCCCCCTGTGGACACGGAGGCCGCCCGGGCCCTTCCCCCACCCCCCTCCAACCCCCACCGGCTCTCAGCTCTGTCAGCAGCTCGTCAACTTCCCTGTAACCGTGGGTCCCAGGGCCAAGTGCAGCCAGACCAGGCCTGCAGTGCAGGTGGGGCCGCTCTGTGGCCCCAGGGAGGAGGCAGGGAGCTGGGTGGCCGGGGGGAGGGTCCCCGCTTCTCTCCTCCGCGCCTGCCGTTGTTGACTTGTGGGAAGGAGGGCCTGGCCCTGCCACACCGGCAGAGTTTTCCAAAGGAGCCTGCAATCTCGGTCTCTATGCAAAATATCCGTATTTGTATGTGTTGAAAGTTATGCAATGGATTTCATCCTGGAGGCAAACCAGGCGCCCTGCGGTGGGTCTCGCCCAGGGCCTCTGCCACGGCTCCCCGCCCCGCCCCTCAGGCATCTCCATCTTCCAGCTCCTGGAACTGAATCTCCACGCATCTGTGCCTTTCCACAGCCAAGCATCTCTCTGGGACTGTCTCTCTCCCACGCCCACAGTCCCCCAACTCGGGGACCATCCGCCTTGAAACCCAGATCCGGGCCCTTGATGGGTGTGGCACACAGAAAAGTTGGGAACTTGGAAAACACTGGGATTTGTTCTTTCCAGCGTCTTCCGCCTGAGACTCTGGAGCAGGGGTGGGCAAACTTTTTGACTCGAGGGCCACAATGGGTTCTTAAACTGGACCGGAGGGCCGGAACAAAAGCTTGGATGGAGTGTTTGTGTGAACTAATATAAATTCAAAGTAAACATCATTACATAAAGGGTACGGTCTTTTTTTTAAATTTAGTTTTATTCATTTCAAATGGGCCGGATCCAGCCCGCGGGCCGTAGTTTGCCCACGGCTGCTCTGGAGGCATTGGGCCCCCTTTTGGGCAGAAGGTACGCCCTGTGGGGTCCCCTCGGCCCGCTCAGGGCAGAAGCAGACACCGGCCTGCACAGGCCCTCTCCTTCCCGCTCTGATCTTACCGGGTGTGCACCCTAAAACAGCAGTCTCCGGGCAGCTGTCTCACCAGCGTGCTGGTCTTCCTCCCGCCACCCCCTCCATCCCGCCTCTCTGCCCGTCACCCCACCCAGGGAGTCAGCACCCACCTTCCCCGCTTCGCCCAGTTCCAGCTCCCAGGAGGCACAGGGCAGGGTGTGAAGCCTCGAGCTGCCTGGAGATTTCAGGTCTCTTATGGGGATTAAAGAACAAATCAAAGCACTTTGCCTAGAGAAAGCGGGGAGTGTGCAAATGACTTCTCCTCCCCGGCATCCTGAAGCATCTGATTGTTGAGCCTTCACATTCCTGAATTGCCTAATCCCTCCATTGTCTGGGATATTATCTCATCATCATGTTCTTTAAACACACCCAGAACGTTGAGAGGAAACTTCTGGAAAACATCAAAAGAACTGGGCCCCGTTCCCATTTACACGATTTTGAAAATCTACTTTAACGAGGTGACTCCTCCCCGTTTCTCCTCTCCATCCACCGAGTCCCGCTTCCAGCACCAGCTGCGCACTGGCCCTCAAGCCCGTTTCCGGAGCTTCTGCTGCTGCTGCCTCCGTCCTACCCTTGGTCCGTTCTCAGAGGTCCCTACCACCGCCCACTCCCCGACAGGCCTTTACTGACGCCAGTTCTGTTTCCTTGTGGCCCCACGAACGTGGCCCTGTCACTCCCAATGACCTTGGACCCTCATGGCTGCAGGGGGGACATCCCACCACGGGAAGTCCTGGCCTGTGAGCCCTCTGCAATCAGGCTCTGGCTGCGACTCCAGCCTCAGCGCAGGCCTCTCCAGGGTCACCCCCTCCGGGTCATTAGCTGTCCCTGGGGGACTTGAAGTCAGGCCGCTCTCTGTAAGCTGAGCTGTCAAGGCAAAAGGGATGAAGAGAGAAACCTTCCAGGTCACCCAGAGGTGATGGTCAGGGGCAGCTGTTGACCTTCACAGGGGAGGTGACCTGAAGCAGCCACACCCGAGGGCAGTGATGAGCCAGGAGTGAGCAGGCCGCTCTTACTTTTGCAAAGGAAGATACCGACGTGGTGACAGGGGCAGCCTGGCTCCTGGCGATGCCGTCCAGATGCCCGAGTCTCGGGTGGCAAGTCCACTTCTACCGTGACCAGGGATGGGTCCGGCTGCTGAGTCGGAGGTGCTGCCTCTGAGCTCCCCTGCCCCTGCTTTCAGCCGGGGTACCCCCTTGGAGGGGACATTGGGAAATGCCCGGGGTGTTCTGGTTTGTCACATGATTGGGGGCATTTACTGGCTCTTTAGTAGCAGGCCCAGGGGCACCGCTGGCCTGCAGTGCACAGGATGTGGCCACACCACGAGGCACTGCACCTCCCAATGTCAGCCGTGCCCGCAGAGGAGGTGCTCGGTGCGGACCGTGGCTTCCTGCTGCGGGTCTGCCTGCAGGGCTGTGATGGGGCTCGGCGTTCACACTCGAGCCTCAGTGAGTGGCTGGAGTAGAGCGCTCCCTCCCACTCCCGCTCAGATGGCCAGGAAGAGCTCCAGGGAGCCAACCAGCGCTTCGACCAATCAGTGTGGCTGCAGGGTGGGCTTCTGATGGACTCTGTTTGGGTCGACCCACTTGTGTGACTGTGGAGGGTCAGTCCCCAGCGGGGCCGAGTGGGAGAGGTGGGCTACCTCCCACAACAGTAGCCACCACAGCCATTTTCTCTCCCAGTAAAATCGGCACAAAACATATTCTGCCCTGGCCCGGCCGGCGTGGCTCAGTGGTTGAGCATCAACCTATGAACCAGGAGGTCACTGTTCAGTTCCCTGTCAAGGCACATGCCCAGGTTGCGGCTCGATGATCCCCAGTTGGGGGCGTGCAGGAGGCAGCCGATCGACGATTCCCTCTCATCATTGATGTTTCTCTCTCTCTCCCCCTCTCCCTTCCTCTCTGAAATCAGTAAAAGTATATATTTTTAAAACACACATATATTCTAATCTGAACACTGGGTCACACCCTCCATTGTCCTAGGAGTTAAATAACTCTGCACAATTAGTCCTCTATTCAATGTCAAGGACTCAAACCAATGCTGCCTAAAAAAATACCACAAACTTGTTGGCTTAAAACAACAGAAATGTGTTCCCTTACCATGTTGGCGGCCAGAAGTCTGAACCAGAGTCGCTGGGGGCGGAGGTGGGGGGGTGGGGGGAGTTCTCCTGAAGGCTCCGAGGGAGAGTCACTCCGTGTCTCAGTCGTGGCTTCCGGTGGCTGCTGGCCGTGGGCTCCGTGGCCTGAGGCCCAAAGCCTCCATCTCTGCCCCTGCCTCACGTGGCCTCCTCCGTGTCCCCGTCTCTCCCATCCCTTCTGTTGAAGGACACCTGTCACTGGATTCAGGCCTCTCTAGTCTAAGATGATCTCTTGAGATCTTTAATCACATCTGACAACTCCCTGCTTCCACACAAGGTCACGTTGGCGGGCATGGCTGTTAGCATGTGGGCATGTGTTTTGGGGGACACTGTCCTATCCACTCCACTGAGCGACGGGGTTCTATATCCCCAGGAAGCTAAGTTGCTGAGCGACTTGGTTCTCCAATTCCTACCCCTGCCCGTGGCCCATGAATCACTCATGGCCAGCACGCTTTCTGAAAGTAAAGCTTTAGAACAAACGTGCAGATGGAGAAAATGAGCCCAATTAAGCCCCCTTTTGTGACAAACCTCTTAGAAAGGCATTAGCGCTAATCTTCGGTGGAGAGCGTGGTGAAATCGAGGCTGGGTGGGGAGATGGTGTTGGAAATGGCCCGGGCTCCCTTTAATGGAGCCGAGAGAGGCAGCATTTGCTGTGATGATGCGATGCTTTTAGCCACACGAGGAGTCGGGGTCAGAGAATTAAGTGAAACCAGCCGAACTGTGGCCAGCGCTGGTTTTGTCTTTGGGAGACTGTGAATCACCCACAGCCAGGGAGGCAGACACGCTCTCTGGCCATTCATGGTGCCTTTGGCCTGTGTGCGAACCAGGCGCTCCGGCCTCAGAGCAGCCCCTTCCTTTGCTACTTGCATCTTCAATTCATTCTTTCATTGTCACAGTGTCGAGAACACGGAAGAAAGACATTGGGCCTTTGGCTGGCGCTGGTGACAAGAACTCTTTCGGTTTAGCTAAGAAATTAGCACATAATTAATTTTGTTCTAAAAGCAATAATGCTCCTCAGAGCTCCCCATGGCCTTCCTGACCTGTGGTAGGGCTGGTCTCAAGGTCACCTCCTCAAAGACCCTTGGCCTCCCTCTGAGTCACCCATCCCAGCACCCTCCACCTCCACCCTCCCCCACCCAACGCGTCCCTCCATCCGCTGCTCTGGTTTTCTTCGTGGCACTAGGGATGGGTTATTGACAATATATCGATCTGGCTGTAGTCTGTTTCCTTTCTCCACTGCAAGCTCCAGGGGGCAGGGCCCTTGATCGTGTGGCACACCCACCTGGAACAGCTGCTGGTTTTCGGTCCGTGTCTGTTGGGCGGGTGACCCAGGGGCGTGTGGACCCCTTTGCTGTGAGCCGTGTGTGTGGACTGGGTTCCTCCTGGGAGCAATATGTCCACGTGGGTGTGACGTGAGTCAGGACACTGCCCCGGTATGAAGTGCAGGGGTTCGGAACTCAGAGGGGAAGGAGGATAGGGCATCGAGCCCACAGGGTTTGGGTACCAGCGGCTGCTCTGCTCTTTCCCCGCTGGGCGCTGGGCCTTGGCATCCTTACCTGTAACGTGGTGTGATGATGGTGCCTACGGGGCAGGGTTGTTCCTACGGCCACTAAATGACATCACACGTGGTGGAATGGACCCTGGCCCATTGCAGCTCCTCCATAGATATTACCCAGAAGCCCCTGTTCCAGATGAGGACGAGGCTGAGCGTGAGGTGAGGGAGCAGGACACGGTGCTGCTGGGTGGCAGGGGCAGCGCCTGAGCCCAGAGCCCACGTCCTCCACAGTCCGAGTCAGCTCTGGCCACAGCATCCGTGTATTTGATGTATTTCAGTTCGATTGAAAAGAATCAGGCAGATGTCAAGTCTGTTCTCTCGTGGTCTGAAGGGTGGAAGACTCAATACTGCAGATGGCATTGGTGCCAACGGGCTGCCATGAGGACATTGGTCAGTGTGGGCGAACGGTGTTGGCCAGTCTGGGAAGCTTCCTCCCGGCTTTCATGTCGATGTCTCGGAGATGGTGATGCAGCAGGAACTGGCCCACCGAGGCCAAGCTGCCAAAACAAGTTTCATTAGACCCACCTCAAAGGAGGATGGGTCTAGGTCTAGGGCCGTGGTCGGCAAACCGCGGCTCGTGAGCCACATGCGGCTCTTTGGCCCCTTGAGTGTGGCTCTTCCACAAAATACCACGTGCGGGCGTGCATGTACAGTGCGATTGAAACTTCGTGGCCCATGCACAGAAGTCAGTATTTTGTGGAAGAGCCAGTATTTTGTGGAAGAGCTGGTATTTTGTGGAAGAGCCACACTCAAGGGGCCAAAGAGCTGCATGTGGCTCGCGAGCCGCAGTTTGCCAAGCCGCAGTTTGCCGACCACTGGTCTAGGGAATGGTTTAGGTCACGCCCACGCTGTGCTATTGCGTGACACACTGCAGGCCTCACGACACAGCTGGCCACACACCTGCACACCTGCCTGTGCGCTTCTCCCTGGATTACCTGCTTCTCAGCCCACGGGTGCCAGAGCCCCTGGGTAACCTAAGGTTCGGACACATCGCTCTGTCTCTTCAGCCTTCTCTGACCTTCCTCGCTGTGTTTTGTTTCTCCAGCAACTATGATAATTTTTATGGGAGCACAAACCAGTCAGCTGCACAGTTCAGGGATGTTGTTAGGCAGAGGCTGGGAGAAAAGGATGAGGTGGTCATTGTTCCCACAGACCATGGCAATGCAATTGTGCCTCACAGCCAAGAGTTCTGAGCCTCGGCGTCATACCACATGCAGGTGGACTGTCCGTCAAGCCCTCCGTGCGCCTGGACTATTGCCACCAACATCTTGAAATCCAAGCCGACAAGCTGTACCCTTTTCATCTGTTGACCTTCCTTTCTTATGAGTGGCTTTTAGAAATAAAATCTATGGAGGACAGTTGATGACTCCCATGTAACAGGAAGAGATCAAAATCATTTGCTTACGTATTTATTCATGCAGCCCATCACCGACAGGTCAGAAAACGCAAAATGGAAAAATAGGCCACTCTCCTCTCATTGATGATGTGATTCAATAACTGCTCCAACACAAAGTAGCAATAAGAACCCAGGGGCATGGATATCCCGGTGCCGATTTCCTGATATTCTGCAGAAACAGTAATGGGTTTCCAAGCTGACTTGATTTTATTCACTTCCTCTCTGTCTCTAGAGTCTCCAGAGAATATCCCCATAGTTTTCTGGTGAACTTTGTTCACCATAAAAACATCCACCCACTCTCTTCTACCCTGGTTGTTGGGAATTAGTATAAGGATAAAAAATACAGCAAAATACCCAGTACATGACCTACTATCCTGTTAGTATTGGGTTACGATTACACGGTGCCTTGGAGACCATAGCAGACAACAGCTCCTCCGCACAGTCCTCGTGAGCCTATGTCTTGGAGAGACGGAGAGCCTGCTCCTAACACGCGCACAGCCTGGCCCCTGCACCAAGGGCGAGGGGCTCAGTGTCTTTGGAGAAACCTCCTGGGCTGCTGCCCAAACCCGCCGTGAGCTCTGAGTGGGAGAAGCGCCTGGGTGCCAGGAATGAGCAAGCCCATGCTGACTCCTGCACCCGGCTCTTCTCGTGTGCTTTGCTGTTGTTGATGGCCAAGTGTAGGAAGCTGCCGTTTATTCATTTCCTCCCACCGTCTCTTTTCCGGGACCTGGAGCGTGTCCCCTCAGCCGAGAGATCGCCGACACCATGACTGTGTTAGGAAGAAGGTGCCTACTTTCCCGTCTGTGGAAGGAAGAGGAAATTCTGTTATGAATGCAATGAAGAGAAGACAAGGCTAAAAATAATTGCTCTCACATCACAAAAAAATATAACAAAAAGGGGTGCACTTGAGAACTTTAGAATAACTTTCCAGGTTGCTTATTACGGATGAACTCTCTCCAGTCCATATAATATCGCCGTGTAAGGACTGAGCAATTCCTGTCTGAGACACCTGCCTTTTAGTAGCTGAGTCTGGGTGACCCCGAACTTCCTGGACCCTGGCTGTGTCTCCAGTGCCGCGATCTCAGTCCTGTATAATGGACACTTGTTAGAAGGACTGCCCTGTGCATTGCAGACCCCTCCCCCTGCCATTTGTGACCACAAAAATGTCTCCAAACATCGTCCAATGTCTCCCAGGAGCAAACTCACCCCCAAATGAGAAGCAGTGCTCTGGGGAAAGCCAGCAAGACATTGTACACTAGCTCACTGCTGACGTGGTCACCTGGCGGCCACCCCGCGGAAGAGCCCGAGGACTCCGCGGCAGGAACGTCCTGTCCCGGGGAATTAGCAAGGTCTTCCATGGTTTGGGAGTGGGGAGAGGAGCTGTGTTGGTCAGGGACCTCTAGAGAAGCAGAACAAGAGGATTGGTGTCTATCTATGTGTCTACATGTAGATGTATCTATCTATTGGTACAGAGAGATTAATTTTAAGGAATTGGCTCACATCATTGTGCGGGGACTAGCAAGTTCAAAATCTTCAGGGTAGGCCAGCAGATTGGAGACCCAAGGGTGCGATGTAGTTTCAGTCCAAACAATGTGAATTAGCAGAATTCCTTCTTGCTTGGGGTAGTCAGTCACTGTTCTACTGAGGCCTTCAACTGGTTGGGTGAAGCCCTCCCACATTATGAGGGCAATCGGCTTTATGCAATGTCTACTAATTTAAATGTTAGTCTTGTCAAAAAAATAATTTCCCAGAAACATCTAGAATAATGTTTGGCCCACTGTCGAGGTCCTGTGGCCTAGGCAAGGAGAAATAAAATTGCCTACGGCATCTCTCACGTAAGCACCCCAGGGTGGACCCTTGAACAAAGCGTCCTTCACCTGCCTGTGTGGTCCAGTAGCTGTGTCCGCTTGGGGAGCCTGGAGGGGAGGCATCAGCCCGCACATCCCAGGGGTGCACGCTGTTCTACTGCTCAGGTCAGAGGGACGCTCCTGACTTGACAAAGGCAAGACATCAGAAGATGGCAATGAAATCTAACACACAAGTTAGAGGAGGCCGAATACCTGCTAGAAAGATGAAGTAAGAGGAATATAAATGTACCCCAGACTGTGGGGGAGGGTGTAGATTTTTAAATGAAAAGAAAAATATACAGCAACAGATGAATCTCACTGACGCAGCCTGAGTGAAAAAAGCCAGAAACAGAAGTTCTAGAAGATTCCATGTCTATCAAACAAAAAGCAGGCCAAGTGGATCTATGATGTCAGAAGTCAGGATGAGGCTGCCCAGGTGGGCTTTCGGGGTGCCTGCCATGTTCTTCTCTTGAGCTGGTTGCTTGCTGGATACATGAGAGGGCTTGTTTGGAACACTCATCAAGACACATTATTATGGATACACTCATTAGTATGTATGTTACATGTAAATAAAAATGTGCGTTACAAAGGCAGGAATGAAAAGGAAATGAGAATGGGAGTGAGAGGACAAGAGATGAAGGAGGAAGCAATAATTAACTTGTCCAATCATAGGCCAGTAACATTATTTGTTTTATCTGCTTTATGATATTTTAAGACTAATAATGCTAACACTACAGATGTACTATTTTTAATCAAGGAAATGAAGAGACCTTCAAAAAAACTGACAGTATCCATTTTTGGTAACTGATTGGCTAAAGGAGCACAGAACCCAGGAGGTCCTGACTACAGAAGTGTGGCTTTCAAAGCCATTGGCAAACCAAAGGCCCGTTCTGTGGCAGGTGAGCAAATGCCTCCCAAAACTCCAGAAGAATTCAGCTAAACTAGATCGATTTATTTTTTCTTTTTTTAAAGATATTTTTTATTGACTTCAGAGAGAGGAAGGGAGAGGGAGAGAGAGATAGAAATATCAATGATGAGGGAGAATCATTGACTGGCTGCCTCCTGCACACCCCCGCCTGGGGATCGAGCCCGCAACTTGGGCATGTGCCCTGACCGAGAATCAAATGAACCATGACCTCCTGGTTCACAGGTTGATGCTCAACCACTGAGCCACGCCGGCCAGGCTAGATTGGTTTCTTTTTTAAGTGGAAACACGGAATCCTTCAGCTTGAGCAGAGGCACTGTGATAGCAAGAACAGACAAGAAGCCAGGCTCTTCACTGGGACAAGGCTCCATCTCCTCCTGGGTTGACCAGATGGCCTCAAAGGTCATTTCTGCTCTCCCTATTTGAGACTTGCTGCATCCCCCCATCATAGATAAAATGCCCACTCAGATCATTTCCCTCATGCAGTTTTATTACTTAGTTCTCTCACTCTCAGCTCCTCCTTTAACAGGGAAAACAGAGGCCTCAGTGCTCACAAGCAAATCTCTGTTGTGTTTGGTTCCAAGTCCGCTGGGCGGCCTCCAAGGAAAACTCCCTCTTAGCCGTTTCCAATCAGAAGCGCTGCCCGCCGCACTCAGAACCCGTGTCCGCTCCCACTTTCCATTCGAGGGGGTTGCCATTACTTATCTGGGAGGAGGATCACATTTCAAGAGAGACTTTTTCCCTACCCGAAGGGAAAAAATACAGTTCTTCTTAAAAACAAAACCAAAAACCCAAAACAAAAATACAGCCAACCCCGGTCCAGGAAGTGTGTCCTTTCCAAGCCGGGACGGGTGCAGGGGCTGAGGAGGTGGGCACTGGGCAGAGGGGGGTGGAGAGAGCCCTTGCTGGAGACAGACCCGTCGGAGAGGCCTCGAACCGCGGCCTTTACCCCCGGCGTCCGGTCGCCGTGCGTGCCCAGGGGCCGGCAGATCTCCTCTCGTTTTAAAATCTGGCTTCGGCGTTTCCTAAAACAGGCTATTGACCGGAATCCACGCCGAGCGTCCCGAAAGGACAGCGGGCAGCCTGGCCCCGCTGGTCCCTGAGTAAACGGTCAGCCAAGGCCGTGCCCGCCCTCTGCATCGGAAGTCATTTTCCAGCGGCCATTACCGAATGGGAGCTGCCAGAGGCCAAAGCCATAGACACAGAAACACCTTCCCCACGGGCAGCCGCTCCAAGAAGCCCTGGTGTCCCTCCCGTCCTTAAAGGGACAGGAGCACATTTCCAATGTCCAGGTTCACAGACTTTGATGAATAAAACTAGGTGTGATTGTAGTTTTGTTTATGTAACTGATTATTCATATAATTTAAGCAAACCTGAGTATGCAATGTCGACAGTCTGGACCCTTGTCTGTTTCTTCTGTCGGGTGCTGTCGCCTGGGACTGGCTGTCCATCCGAAGTGTCCAGAAAATGTCCGGTGTAACTTTGGAGCTTGTCCCTCAGTGGAACCCGTGCATCGCATGCAGCACCAGCTCCACTCTGCTGCTGTGACAAACATGCCCGCAGTCTCCGTGGCCTAATACCCGGAGGTCTGTCTCTGTCTCAGGCCACGTCCACCCTGGCTTTGGGAAATGCCTCAAGGGGACCGCCACCCATGCAGCAACCGGGAGGTCCCCGCGGCTGCAAACGTGGGCTTGACCGAGTCCACCCCGGCCTCTCTCACAGCTCCTGCGACAGCCAGTCACAGGGACATGGCACCGGCCTGAAAACACTGAGCAGAACCCCCCTGCATGGGTCCAACCCGCTGAGGATGACAGGAAAGTGGGCACAGGGCCGCCAGATCCAGGGGCCTGGGAGTTTACTACAGGGAGACAGGGAGCCAGCAAACTGCTCACCTTTCAGATAGGACAGTGGTCGGCAAACTGCGGCTCTCGAGCCACATGCAGCTCTTTGGCCCCTTGAGTGTGGCTCTTCCTAGGCCTTAGGAGTACCCTAATTAAGTTAATAACAATACACCTACCTATATAGTTTAAGTTTAAAAAATTTGGCTCTCAAAAGAAATTTCAATCATTGTACTGTTGATATTTGGCTCTGTTGTCTAATGAGTTTGCCGACCACTGAGATAGGAAGTTGTGTGTGTGTGTGTGTGTGTGTGTGTGTGTGTGTGTGTGTGTGAGAGAGAGAGAGAGAGAGAGAGAGAGAGAGAGAGAGAGAGAGAGAGATTGTATGAAGAGGGCAGGGTGATGGTGGGAGATATTTTTCTGATCTGAAATGGCATGCCAGTGGTCTTGTGCCTGTAATGCATAAGTGGTTGATCATGAAGATGTGTGAGTAGTGGGACTAGAACATAGAAAGTAGCCAATTTAGATGCTTATATTCTTATTGTTTTTGTTGATTGATTTGAAGAGGAGACTGGCAAATACATTTAGGTAGAGAAAAATAACACCCAAGGAGACTCCTCCGTGTAATTCTAAAATGGGTTCTCAACCGAGGACAATTCTGTGCCCAGGGGCCTTTGGCAATGTCTGGAGACACTTCGCTGTCACAGGAGGGAGTGGGGTGTCCCTGGCATCGCTGACAACCCACAGGACGGCCCTCACTACAAAGAATAACCTGGCTAAAGTGTCCCTGGGGTCAGGTGGAGAACCCTCAACCTTAAGTCAAGGCTCTGAACTCCGTTGTCTCATTGTTGGCAGGTTCTTCGGGTTTAAGTTTTTCTCATTTATGAAGCAATTGATTATTTTCATCCCTCATCTATTTAAAGATGGATGCATTAGAAATTGCGGGCATTGTAGAAGGTGTGCCACAGATGTAGAATTCCCAGGCACCTAAGCCCTCAGCTTTGAGAGGAATCCGGGGATGTCCCTTCCTTCCCCAGTCAACAGACGTGTCGAGCCCTGGCCGGTTTGGCCTAGTGGTTAGGACGTCAGCCTGCCAGCCTTCTCTGCTGTTGACGCCACCTGGTCTGTATAATTTTATGATGGTGCCGGCAAACCTGTTCACTGCATTTTATTTAGCCATCAGCAGCCAATGCACAATTGGGGACCAGGGGCCATTTCTCAGGAAGGCACCTTCTGGCTGACCTGCCAGGTGCAGGTGAGTGCCAGGCCCCCGGGGACCAGAGTATGGGGGCTCTCGGGGTGTAGGCACCAGCCTGGCAGGCTGGGTTCTGGCAGCTTTCTCGGGGATGAAGGTTCACGGGCACGCCTTGGACGGTCAGGAGGACGGGCACGTCACTCAGGGCCTGGAGATGCCCCCCTGTGCACAAACGTTCCTCTCCCTTCCTCTCCCTGCCTTCCAAGTGCTGCTGGCCATCTTTACCCAGAGGAAGGATGTGACGGAGGTGAGCTCCTGGGGTGTGTCTGGTTTATAGAGGCCCCATACGTGAGCTGTCCCCCGCAGCAGGGCTGCGCTGGGTGGCCCCGGGTCCCTCCCCAGCTCCATTACTGTCAGGCTGGTCCCGTGGGGGAAGGCCCGTTCAGTCTGGCCAAAGTGGGATAAGACAGCGATGTGATCTCGTTAGGGGACACGCAGGGGCACATGCAGGCAGAGACGTGGGTGCAGGGCGTGGGCACAGGAAGCTCCGTGTGGGGGAGGCAGCCTGGCAGCCCAGACCGGGGGAGTGCAGAGTGCGGCCCTGCAACGCGGTGCCCAGTCCCCACCGGTGTCAACACGCACACAGGGTTATGCCCGTGTCCGAACAGAAATAGTAAGGGCGCTGCGCTCGCTCCCGATTTAAGGAGAAATGGATTATAAGGCATTTTCTCCAATTTCCTGGCCCTGGACCTGAGGTAAGAACTGGGTCCCCGGGCCCTCCCATGGGTGCTGGCAGCGCCCCCTGGCCTGGATGGTTAATTCTCCTGGTAGGAGGTCCCCCAGGCGGCCAAGTGATGGAGAAAGTGGACGAGTCTGTGTTTGGGGTGTGGGTCTTTGCTTCTGGGCAGTCCGGCCTTGACTTGGCATGTAAGGAGGGGAGAGGGGTGGGCCGAGGTCAGGTGACCCACACACCGTGACCGTTTTTCCGTGTCGGGTGGAGACCACACGTGTGTAACTGGTACTGCGGCCGCCCAGCTGCCCTTTTATGGGATCTGGGGTCCTCGGGCTGCTGGTGTAATTGCTTCTTGTAAGTGAGCCCACCCGCCTCCCTTTACAGTAAGCGCGCTCCCGCCATCTGGTACCCGGCTGTTCTGACCGGGTTCCAGGATGCGCACCAGTCCTTACAGGAGCCTTTCTAGCCTCCTCGCGATGAAATGATGGCAGCCTCTTCTTGCAGCTGCGCGTCTGTCTGAGGGGGGCTTCGAGATCAAGGAGCGCGGGGCGGGGGGGGCGGGGGGTGGGGAGATGGAAAGCAAGGCTCAGCCCCTTCCCGCGAGGCTCAGAGGCGCCGCCCTGAGGCGAGGCTGAGGCTGGGACAGGCCATCGTCTCCCGGGGCACATGCCTGGGATCCCTGGGGAACTGTCTTGCGATGGTGACACGCCGAGGCTGAGACGCTGGGAGAGCAGCTGCCCTGCCTCTGACCCGGGTACAGAGATAAACGGGTGTCTCTCCCCTCCCCCCCGGCTGCTCCATTCCCGCCCGTGCTCCCTCCTGCTGAGGCCCCAGCGCCTGCCTGGCTCAGAGGGAGGAAGAGGAAGAGGAATCCGCTGTGTGCATGGCGGGCCTCTCCTCAAGGCCGTCCACGGACTGATGCCGGGGAACCAGGACCCCTGAGTAGAAGGGGTGATGTCACCCTCACTCTCCCAGCAGCCAGGATAGACTCGCGTGGGCTGCGGTGGGGGCAGAGGCCGCCCGCTCACCATGCAGATCCCGGGGGTCCCGCGGGGAGGTGCCAAGTGCCGCCTTGGGTGTTACACTCGAAACTAACACCATATCCTGTGCCAACTACACTCCAGCCAGAAAGGAAATGAAGAGCCCCTGCAGCCAGGAGCCCGTTGGTTCTTGGGGTGACGCACAGTCAGAAGTGGCGCCCGAATCCGAGAGACCTTCCCATGAGCAGCGCTGACGGCAAGGCCGCTCCAGGAAAACCGCTCCCTCAGAGGAGAGTGTCCAGGGTCCACGGTGTGTTCATCACAGTTTCACTGGATGCAGTGTCTTCCTTCAGCCGGCACCAGGGGTGAGAGCCGCTGGCTTACTGAGGAGACAGCTTCCCAGGAGTGCCCGCCGGGGCATCTTCCCACAGCCGCCTGGCCTCCCCATGCCTGCTGCCTAACCTTCCCACGGCCACCTAATCTTCCCGTGGCCACCTTGCCCTTCTCCAGCCACCTGGCCTTCCCGCGGCCGCCTAACCTTCCTGTGGCCACCCCGCGGTCGCCTAACCTTCCCGCGGCCGCCTGGCCTTCCCACGGCCTCCTAACCTTCCCGCGGCCACCTAATCTTCCCGTGGCCACCTTGCCCTTCTCCAGCCGCCTGGCCTTCCCGTGGCTGCCTAACCTTCCCGCGACCACCTAACCTTCCCATGGCTGCCTAACCTTCCAGTGGCCGCCTGGCCTTCCTGCAGTCACCTGGCCTTCCTGCAGTCACCTGGCCTTCCCGCAGGCACCCGGCCCTCCCACAGCCACCTGGCAAACTTGCCCTTTAAGGACAGTTGGTCCCATGTGGACCACAGCCTGAGCTAGAGCCGTGTCCAGTGTCAGCAGAGCAGGCCCTCTTCTCGCCGCCTTGCGTTTCAGGCCAGCGTTCTGGAACGAGGAAGTGTAACCCTGTATCCCAGGCAACACCTGCTCTGCTCAGGTTTCAGGGCATCTGCTCATGGGCAGGA
>NW_005871600.1:42986-45060 GCF_000147115.1 Myotis lucifugus | reverse complement strand
GGTTCTCTTACATGAGGGGGACTCCTACGATACGGGGCCTCCAACAGGACAGGGCCTCCAACCAGAACGGGGCCTCCACTGGACGGGGCCTCCACCGGGACAGGGCCTCCACCGGGACGCAGCCTCCACCCGGGACGGGGCCTCCACCGGGACAGGGCCTCCACCCGGGACAGGGCCTCCACCAGGACAGGGCCTCCACCCGGGACGGGGCCTCCACCGGGATGGAGCCCCACATTGTCATGGATGAAGGAGAGCTGAGGAGCAGCTCAAGGAGGCAAACAGCAGATCTCGACTCTAAAGCCGATTCCCCGTGCCCGCTCTCCAGGGCAGTGGGTCCGGCCGCCAGGAGCTGGGCGTGAACTCGGAGGAGCCTTGCAGGAGGGGCGATGGGCTTCGGCCTGGGCCAGGCCCTCTGCCCTCACCTGTGCTCTCCACAGGGTGCCGGGCCCTGAGTTCCTGATGCCTAGGTGAGGGGCTGCAGAAGAAAGGAGGAGCCCCGCCCCTCCCTCCTCACAGGGGACAGCGGGGAGGGCACCCCTGTCTCAGGGGAGGGAGCAAATCTCAACAGGACACTCCTGGGACCTGGGCCAAGCGCATCCTTGCAGCGACCCCCATTTCTGCTTCTGAAGTTAAGACTGCGGCGGAGAAGATACCGCAAATTAAGATGCTCTGAGCTAATGCGAAACTAAACACGATGCTAATATTTGCAAACAAAATGCATTTTTAAGAAAAACCTTTCGCCTGGCTGCTGTGGCTCAGTGGTTGAGCATTGAACTAGGAACCAGGAGGTCACAGTTCAATTCCCAGTCAGGGCACGTGCCAGGGTTGTGGGCTCGATCCCCAGTGTGGGGCCTGCAGGAGGCAGCTGATCAATGATTCTCTCTCATCATTGATGTCTCTCTCTCTCCCTCTCCCATCCTCTCTGAAATCAATAGAAATATATTTTTTAGAAAAAGAGAGAAAGAAATTCTTTAAGGAGTAAAGAAAGGAGAAGGCAGAGGAACAGCTCATGGCCTCCTACTCCTCCTTCTCTCCGGACAAATGGGTGAGGGTGGGGCGTGGACAGGGTGGAGGAAGAGCCGGAGAAAACGATGTAACCACGTGATGACAGGAGCCGGGGAGGCTGGAACGCGCGGCCATACTTATCGGCACATTTCCCCCACTGGCTGCACACCCTGACGCCTGAGCTGGACCAGGGCGGCCGGCAGAGTGCAGTCAGGGCGGCCTGTTGCAGGTGCGCAGGCCTGCCTCTCGGGGCGCGAGCGCCTACTGCGTGCCGGGCCCAGGCTGCGCTGCGTGTGCTGAGAGGGGCGAAGCGTGTTTGAGAGCTCACCGTGCAGTCACAGGAGCAACCGAGAATGTACGACTGTTGGCTTAAGCACCTCCATTTACTCTGAGCAGCGAGTTAATTGAACACATCCCGCGCGTACTAGGCCGTTGGAGGCTTCAGACCGTGGCTGCTGCCAAGAGCAGCCCACCAGGGACAGACGTGTGTTTAAGAGAATAGTGTGTATTTCCTCCGTAGAGTTGGTTAGAAATGATATTCAAAGGAGCGGGGTCATGCAAATAGAAATGAGATGTTAAACGAAGAGACAGGCATACCAGCAAAGACGATCCAGTCCGGCATTCGTCCCTTCTGCACACATGGCTGAGTGCTCGTGTCTAGGCCGCTGCCGGTGCTGACCCTGGACTAGGCAGAGGCACCCAGGTGTGCGCGGGGGAGGGTCACCCTCGGAATCCCATGGGGCGCCCTGAACACCCCCAGGCGGACGGCCAGATGCTCCGCGCTGCGGCGTTTCCAGGCCATGAAGGGCAAACTTGCCAAAGGAGAGAGAAACCCGAGGTCTGGAGGGGTCAGTGGGATTCTGAAAGCACAAACAGAAGGCACACATCAGCGGTGGGAGGGGAGGGAGGTGCGGGGGGAGCAGAGCAGGAAGGCCGTCTGAACAGCCTGGGGAAGGTTAGGTCCAATGTGACCACGTGTCCACACCTCCATGCCCAGCCCAGGGCGGTGCCACCGGCTCCAAGGCTCTTGCCTGCCGGATGCGGTCAGAGGCCACTTCCTGAACGCCCC
>NW_005871600.1:40901-42886 GCF_000147115.1 Myotis lucifugus | reverse complement strand
TCATAGTGACGGGTTGTTCCGCCGTTCGGTTGAATTGCATAATAGCCCTTTATTATATAGGGATGAGTACACAGAAGCTTATACAGACTTAGTTGCCCATAATCCCACACCTGAGAATTAGTTGAGCTTCGATTTGAACTGAGAATTATCTGCTTCCGAATCCCACGCTATTTCCTGGTGTGTGGACTTCTCTCACCGCGCTTCTTAGAGGTCCTGTGACCCTGACCCAGAGGCCTGGACCGGGGTCTCCCATCCCTATAACTTCTTCTATGGACTGGCCAGCGAGGCAGGGGGCTGGGGGAGGAGGGGCCGACTCCAAGAGAAACCCTGGTCTTAGCCCAGCCCCAGAGAGAATAGTCTTTCTCTGTCAACGTAATTCCCTTCACATAAAGACTATGTCCCTTAGACTAGACCCACGTGTCTTAGTTGTCAACGTGTTTCATTGCTGTTTACACACGTGAATACTGAGTGGAAGAATCGGTCACAATACCATGGACCGGGCCTCGGTTTCCTGAACGCTCCCGGGGTGGGATGGTACACACACAGCCGGGGCCTGCTCCTCCTGGGGTTCACTTCTCCCTTCGGCCCCAGGTCTGGAGGAGCCATGGGAGGAACGCATCATTAGGTTTACAGCTTCGTGCATGTTTTTCAAAAACACTGTTTCGGGCCTAAAATATTTTCCACCCTCTGCGGC
This sequence comes from Myotis lucifugus, assembly GCF_000147115.1. Classification (NCBI taxonomy): domain Eukaryota; kingdom Metazoa; phylum Chordata; class Mammalia; order Chiroptera; family Vespertilionidae; genus Myotis; species Myotis lucifugus. The sequence continues at coordinate 42,192 of NW_005871600.1, read as the reverse complement.
TAAATGGAAACTCTCCATTATTCAAACGCTATAATTTAGGCAAATGAGGACTCTCAAAGGTGATGACTGGAAGCATGTATGTGTGTATGTTGCCGGTTCAGACCTGTTCTGAAAGAGAACAAATAATTGGTTAATTGAATTTCCTTGAAATTGACTTTGCATTAAGTAAAATGGGAAAGTGAAAATGTAATTGCTTTAATGTATTAGACTAAAGAAGTCCATTTGAAAGTTTCAGGGAAAGGTGTAAGAATCCACTTTGAACAGACGTCTTCCGGCATCTGGGAGGCACTGGTTCGTGCTCAGAGATAAATCGTATGTGCCCTCCAGGCTCTTATAACCACGGGCTCCAGATCACGTCACCCACACACTGACACATTGCCATATGTGTCACTCATTTCTAACAATTGAGGGATAAGAGAGCACTTTGCATTAACATATCGAATTTAGGTTTTTCTCTAATGTTTTAAATTGGTACGCCTCAAAATTTGCAGCTTTCTCTCTCAAAAGCTTCCTTACATCATTAATATTTCACTTCCCATAGCTTTCTCAATCTTTTTTGTGTATGTCTGTTGGAAGCAGGCCAATGCAATATCTGATTTGTGTTCATTTCATAGAATCTGTTCCTGTTTTACTCTGAAATATCGATTTGCTCATCATTCCAAATTTAAAATCAGTAATGCACCAGTTTGTCGCTGGTACTTAAGCCTGTCCCGGGTTTTTTGCTAAAGATAAAAATAAGATCCTGTTGTTAAGTGAAATTTAGTCGCAGATTCCGGTTTTTGGGAAACTGGAGCTTAAATTACTGAAGGGCATCATTATTGTTTCAGAGTCTGGGCGGGGTGAGGGTCTCGCCAACCTCAGAAGGGGCCTGCGGATGGAGGATTCCATCCTCGGAACCACATTCAAAATTCTGTGCTCAAGTTCATTTATTCTTGGCAAAAATCAGCTTCCTGTTTTTAACGAAAATGGAGTGGAGAGGCCCAGAAGTCTTATGAATATCAAGTGACCCGCTACAAAACAGCATTTTGCTGAGTGAAGTGAAAATGAATCATGAGTGTGTGGGTTTGGTGAGGACGGATGAAAATGGACTCTCAGGGAAGGAAGGTTTTGTAAAGAGCTTTGGGGATCGTGTCCAATATTTGGAGATTAGTCTGATGGGGACAAGTTTTCTTCTGGTTTTGGGTTGTAATCTCATTTTGGTTGGCTTTGTTCTTCGAATTAAGGATACTCCCCAGTTTCAAATGTGTAAGAACAGTGCTTCGGGGCGCATGTGACAGCCAACACGGACTTC
>NW_005871600.1:39417-40497 GCF_000147115.1 Myotis lucifugus | reverse complement strand
CGTGTGTGGTTAAAGATAACATCCCGCCCGGCCGGTGTGGCTCAGTGGTTGTGTCAACCTATGAACCAGGAGGTCATGGTTCAGTTCCCAGTCCGGGCACATGCTGGGTTTGGGGGTTGATTCCCAGTGAGGGGCATTCGGGAGCCAGCCAATCGATGAGTCTCTTTCATCATTGATGTTTCTATCCCTCCCTCCCTCTCTCTGAAATCAATAAAAACATATTTTTAAAAAACATATCATCCTTGGAATGGCTCCTACAGCCTGGTCACCCAATACCTCCATGGCAGTGGAGACCTGGAGGGGTGGGTAGGGGCTGGGAGGAGGGGAGAGGGGAGGGATGGAAGCTTGGCGAGACTGACATCACAGCACCCCCAAGCTAAGAGGGGGCAGCAGATCTTCTATGAAATGGAGTTAGCAGCATGACCTTGTTAAGGTCACTCATGAGATAATATATGTCATGGGCTAAAGACAATGTCTGACATATAGAAGGTATTTTTCAAATATTGGTGATAATTATTAGGATCAACTACAGAAATGCATTGGGGGGGTGGTTATTGCTCTGTAAGTAAGCATTTCATAGCAGACACCTTCACCCCCTCCAGGCAAGAAATGCCGCTCTGTAGCCGGGACTCAACGCCACTCTCTTATGATGTGTGTGTGTGTGATGTGTGTGTGTGTGTGTGGTGTGTGTGATGTGTGTGTGTGTGTGTATGTGTGTGTGATGTGTGTGAGTGTGTGATGTGTGTGTGTGAGTGTGTGATGTGTGTGTGAGTGTAATGTGTGTGATGTGTGTGTGAGTGTGTGATGTGTGTGTGAGTGTGTGATGTGTGTGTGATGTGTGTGTATGTGTGTGTGTGTGTGTGAGTATGATGTGTGTATGATGTGTGTGTGATGTGTGTGTATGTGTGTGATATGTGTGTGTGTGATGTGCGTGTGATATGTATGTGTGTGTGTGTGTGTGTTTTCCTCGGTAAATCTTGGGCTGAGCTTCATGGAGAGGGCTGTGGGAGTGTTCTGGATGTCTCACTCAAAGGTAGAAAAGCCCGTCACACCCTCACTCTCCTTCTAGTAATCGCCTCA
>NW_005871600.1:35474-38766 GCF_000147115.1 Myotis lucifugus | reverse complement strand
CAATTGGTAATAAAGTATAGAAGACTTCTTTTGCCCAGAATGCCCCAATACCCTAACATAGCATTTAGATGCTTAAACATTTGTTGAATTGAATTGAAATGAGGTGGAGAGATGAGGAATTGGGAAAAATGCCTCCTCATGGACATTTGCTACCCAGCATCTTTTTCCACTTTCTAACGGCCCTCCAGTTTCATGTGTGGTAGGTAGTGCGCACGGGGCAAAAGTGTGGCAGGGAGGGGGCTCTGGGGATTGACTTGATGGACATGCCTCTAAAGGAAGATCGCATCACTGGTGACTGAGATAACTCAGGTAGATCAGGGTGATGTCTCTTACCCCAGCTTCTCAGATGTTTTCAGAAACATTCTTTGGCAAAAGCAAAACAATGCTGAAGTTCAAGAACACAAGAACACCTTTTGACGGGGAGGAGGCCAAGGGCACTGTGCTCAGAGGCCTGAGTTCCAACAAGCAGGGCCATTCATTCCGTCCTGCCTCCCACAGCCGGAGCTGCGAGTCTGCGGGGGCAGGAATGCTTCAGGTGCCCTGAGAGTGAACTGGAGTGTCAAGTTCAGCATGGGAGCCAGGCCCAGACAGCAGTGTGAGGGTGGTAGAAATGGCGCATGCCACAGAGTGCATAAACGTCGGTGTGAAGGCGTGTAAGGAGATTCAGTTTCTCCTTGGATGGAGGTGGGAAAAGACGAGGCACCTCACGCTGAAGGAGGTGCCATTGGAAAGAGCCCTGCAGGCTGGGGTGGGGTTGACATTCTGACTGAGAGGTCACTGTCCTTACGATAAAGCTGTACCTTTTTAAATATATATATATATATTCTTTACAGAGAGAAAGGGAGAGGGATAGAGAGTTAGAAACATCGATGAGAGAGAAACATCGACCAGCTGCCTCCTGCACACTCCCCACTGGGTATGTGCCCGCAACCAAGGTACATGCCCTTGACTGGAATCGAACCTGGGACCCTTAAGTCCACAGGCCAACGCTCTATCCACTGAGCCAAACCGGTTAGGGCAAAGCTGTACCATTTTTGTTTGTCTGCCCTTCCTGACATTACAACTCACGTTCATTATTTGCTTTGTAACAGTACATTTTACATCTTCAGTGTAGAATTCAGCAAGCTTTCGTAGCAAGAGGATGGGAAAAATTCCTTTTCATGTATCCATTTGGGCTTCTGTGTTCAGAGATAAAAAGTAACTCATGCTATTTTCAAACTTTAAAAATGCTTACTTATTAATTACTAGAGGCCCAGCGCACAAAATCGTACACGAGTAGGGTCCCTAGGCCTAACCTGCGATCAGGGCCACCTTACGCCATCTTAAAGTCCCCAGTCCCACCCCACCACCACCCATCCTGGTTCCCTATTCGCCTGCCTGTGGGCTGGGGGGGAGGGACCGAGAGGTGGTCAATGCACCTCATAGCGACTGGTCGAGCGGTCATTCTGGTCATGACACCATTATGGTTGCTGGGCTTTTATTATATAGGATACTATTACCCTTCAGGAACCCCACCCTGCCTTAGGTATTGAATAGGATGTAAATATGGCAGAAAGCACGAGGGAATGAGTAGGTGTCTAAAAAAAAAATGTAGCCCTAGCCAGTTTGGCTCAGTGGATAGAGCATCGGCCTGCAGACCAAAGGGTCCTGGGTTCGATTCCACCAATCCATGTGTTTCTCTCACATCGGTGTTTTTCTCTGTCTTTCCCTCTCTCTTCCACTCTCTCTAAAAAGTCAATGGAAAAATATCCTCAGGCGAAGATTAAAAAACAAAATGTAGGTGTTCATTTTGACGCCCTTCAAAATTAGGTGGAAGACAGAAATTATAATTTGCGATTGAAATGTTCCAGGCCTCATGCTTTCCTCAATTCCAAGTTGCCTTTGGGTTCTTTGCCATAGCCGCCATTCCCTGTTTGACACAATGTCCTGACTTCATCCTCTCACTGAAGGGAGTCTATTGATCGGGCAGGGTCACTTGTACACCCACTAAATGAAACACCGAGTGTGCTGTCCAGGCCACAGAAAGCCACGCTGCCTTTGTCCTAACTGGTGTGTGTTCCCGTACAATGGCCTCCGCGGCACCGTGCGCTGCCCGAAGGTCTCCTTACCGTCATTACAATAGAGCGTCGCACCTGGCCCTGTAATCCTGTAACCCTAACGCCAGCCTTTATGCTGCAGTCCTCACGCCCCGCTGGCTTCCTCCCTTCCAACTACTTCGCGAACAGGTGGCAGGAAGCAACGGTAAATGCTGCCATTTGCGGGACCGGCTGGTTGCAGGAATGAATGAATGATCCCTGGTGAATAGGACGGCGCAGTAAACATGGGAGCTGAGTGAGCCCATTGGACGCATCCTTTTTTACTATTTATAAACCTTAACATTTGTGGTAGTTTCACATTTTGCAAACGTGTCACAGGTCACAGAGTTCTCGTATATCCTTCACCCAGTTCCCCCAGTTGTTAATATTTTATATGATCACGGTGTATCTGCCACAACAGAGAAACCGACACTGGTGTGTTACTGTCAGCTACCCTCTAGATCAGTGGTTCTCAGCCTTCCTGATGCCGCGACCCTTTAATACAGTTCCTCATGTTGTGGTGACCCCCAACCATAAAATTATTTTCGTTGCTATTTCATAACTGTAATTTTGCTGCTGTTATGAATCGTCATGTAAATATCTGATATGCAGGATGTATTTTCATTGTTACAAATTGAACATAATTAAAGCATAGTGATTCATCACAAAAACGATATGTAATTATATATGTGTTTTCCGATGGTCTTAGGTGACCCTGTGAAAGGGTCGTTCAACCCCCAAAGGGGTGGCGACCCACAGGTTGAGAACTGCTGCTCTAGATCCAGTATTTTTGGCTCGTGGCAGTATTTTTGTTGATCTCTTCTCTCTGTTCCAAGACGCCACGGCACCATGCTGCATGGGGCTGTTCCCACTCCCCGGTCTCCTCTGCTCTGTGACAGTTTCTCAGTCTTTTTCTTTTTTCTTTTTTGCTCTTCGTGACCTTGGGAATGGTAAAGAGCACTGTCCAGGTGTCCTGCAGAATCATCCCAGGGGGGTTTGTCTCTTGTGTGCTTCATGGGTCGTGGATTTGGGGAAGAATGGGACCGAGGTGCCATTCAGGCCGTCCCCGTCACATTCTCTCAGGCGGGCAGGCTGTCCACGTGACATCAGGGTGACTGCAGCCAGCCCTTGGTAAAGTAGTGCTTTGCGGGTTCTCCATTGGAAAGCTGACCTGTCCATCTTTCTATTCTTTGGAGCAGTAGTAAGCCCAGTCCTCC
>NW_005871600.1:0-35298 GCF_000147115.1 Myotis lucifugus | reverse complement strand
CTTTCTCCTCCATTTACTTTTGTCTTCAACCACTGATTTATGTCAGCGTGGACTCGTGGATAACTCAGCTATGATCCAAAACATGGTATTTGTTTCATTGCTCGGGCTACATGAGACGTAGCCATGGGGGCTCTTTCTGGTTCACTCCTTGTCTCTTTGACATGCCCCTATGCTTTTTGTCTGTCTTTCTGTATGTATGCATATATGTATGTATGCACGCATGCATGTATGTATGTATATAAATACTTTCTACCTTTTGGTGCCCAAAGATGCTCCGGGCACACCTTCCACTGTCCCTGCCTCAGCCCTAACGCTGGTGACTGTCCTACAGAGCTCTGAATAACCGATTCCTTAACATGTTATTAAAAAGAAAAACACATTCTCTACGGAATAATCATTGGATAATCAACTTCTCTTAAAACTTTCTATCAGTTAGAGGATTTTTAAAAATTTATGACAGTTAATTTGCATTTGCTAAGATTACTACAAAATGTGATGATACCATATTTATTAGGTCACGATGATTCAAATTTAACTTATAAAAGGACATTTTAAAAATGATTTTTTTCTAAAGAATTTCTAAAGAATGTCTTGGCTATTGTAAATAATGCTACAGTCTGCGTGGTGGTGTAGATACCCTTTCAAATTAATCTTTTTGCTTTCTTTGGATAAGTACCCAGAAGTAGAATTTCTAGATCAGATAGTAGTTCTAGTTTTAATTTTGTGAGGAGCCTTCACACTGTTTTCTACGCAGCTGGGCCGTCCGCCTCCCGCCGGCAGGGCACGAATGCTCCCCTGTCTCCACATCCTCCCACCAGCAGGGCACCAGCGCTCCCCTGTCTCCACATCCTCGCCGGCACTTGCTGTTTCTTGTCTTTTGGATAAAAGCCTTCGTCACTGGTGGGAAGTGATGTCACGTTGCGGTTCTGATTTGCACTTTTTAATGTTCCCGGTGGCCATCTGTACATCTTATTTGAAAAGACATCTACTCAGATCCTCTGCCCATTTAAAATTGGATTTTTGTTTTGTTTTATAGCTGTCTGAGTTTTTATATCTTTTGGATACTAGCCCTATTAGCCCTTTATCAGGCACATTTGATTTGCAAACATCCCTTCTCCTGATCTTCCTGGTCAGGGGCACACACAACAAACACGGTACTCACTTCCTTATTGGACTTCTCCCAGAGATGCCTGTTTTAATAATGTAATTTTGGATTCTGATTTTCTTTTCTTAACATTAAAATGTTTAATGTCATTGCATTGATTTTAAAAATCTTGCTTTAATAATTGCATACTATTCTATCACATGGAGGTTGCAAAATTTATTTAAGTATTTTCTATAATGGACATAATTAGGCTGCCAGTTCTATTTTTATACTATAATAAAGTGCTCGTTGGTGAACAATTTTGTATGTATATCTTTATGCGTATCTCTGATTAATCTAATTCTATATCATAAATTCCTGGAAGAGGGATTACTGCATCAAAGAGGGGCAACCAGTTTATTTTCTTGATGCTCATTGTCAAATTATTTATCAGAGAGTTGATTCCAGCCCAGTCGGCATGACTCGGTGGTTGAGCGTCGACCTATGAACCAGGAGGTCACGGTTCGATTCCCGGTCAGGGCACATGCCAGGTTGTGGGCTCGATCCCCAGTGTGGGGCGTGCAAGAGGCAGCCGATTAATAATTCTCTCTCATCATTGATGTTTCTATTTCTCTCTCCTTTCCTCTCTGAAATCAATAAAAATATATTTTAAAAAAAGAAAGAGGTGATTCCAGTTCCCGGCCTCACTGGCAGAGCATGTGGCCGAGTTCTGGTCACTATTAGGTAATCTTGGGGTACTAATTTTCAGTTGTGTTTTGAGTAATAAACTAATAAACCCTGTCAAGGTAAATAAAAATGTAAAAATGGACACGGATAGATTTGGGGTTAACGTAATATCATCTTACGTTTTATTGGAGGACAGCGGAGTGTCTGTTTGGCTGACAAATAGCTATCATGAAAGATGGACCAATCCTTTGGCTGGAATAGACCCAAAGTCAGAATAGCAGCTTTGTCTGGAAAGTCTTGTGGTCCACAGACTTGCTGGTTTTAGCAACCTGCATTTTTACAAACAAAAATGCATTATTTGTGTGGTTTTAGTTGTTTTTAAGGGAAACTGCACTTCCATGTAATGAAAAATGGAAACATAAAAAACGAACCTAAAAACAACATAAATCACTCATGTAAACTCTGATAAAACACTTTGGATGCGGGAAAATGATGAAGTTCAAGGTAATGGGACTGTGCTTGTCAGTTTCCCGCAGAAATGTCTTCTCATGAATGAACTGAAACCATCAGAGTGGGTGCAGAAGAGTTAAGTTTTACATTTTCTATGAAGGAGGGGATTTCCTCTCCACAACCGCCATCCTGGAAATCATCCCTGAAAATGAAGACTAAGGATTTTCACTCCCTGTCTGTGAGACTTGGAAACAGTCTCTAGTTCCCACTCATGGCCATGATTCACACGAGAAGGCTAAACCAGAGGTGGGTGGGCTGGTTTCATAAATGGCGGCGGCTTAGTGACAGTGACCTGTAACTTGTGTGAAAATCACCTAGAAATATGCACACACGTACACACCCACACGAAGCCGGGAAAAGAAGACTGGACGATATCATTTAACCACACAATCCACGGTTTCTAAGAAGCAGGACAGCTCCAATTATTTGACCACAGAAATACAGAATAATTTAACCGCAGTACACAATGCATATAACCAGAAACATTAATTTCAAGTTCATGTCCAGAATGGTTCCTGTCGTAAAAAGGTGGTACTACGTCTTGCCTCCCCAACCCATCCGTCTGGAAGGTTGCCTCCCGCGTAGCCCAGCCTTGATGGGCAGAGTAACTGAAGGTAGCGTCTGTGTCTGGGAGCTTCCCCTGTTTCTATGTGGGTCCTTTTGTGATGTGACATTTTCAAATGTCCTTTAGGAACTCTGACACATCAATGATTTTATTAAAATACTAGGAGCCCAGCACGCGATTCGAAATCGTGCGGCGCTACCCACCCTCCGGTCCAGCCCTGCCTCCCTCTCCCGCCCATGAAGCAGCCGTGGCCACTGCTGATCAGGCCCTCCCCCAGCGCAGGTGCTCAGAGGCCCCTGCTGCCCCGCCCCCGAAGCTGTGCGCGCAACCTCCTTTTGTCTGGTCGACCTGTTATGGCTTCCTGGTTAATTAGCATATTACTCTAATATATATATATATACATATATATATGTATATATATATATGTATATATACACACACACACATATATATATATATATATATATATATATATATATATATATATATGATAATTTTAGTTAAGTGCAGTAGCGAAACCAGATACCTTTGTTTTGCCATGAACATTTAACCTTGTCAAGGGAAATAGTAGATTAGGGGAAACATTAAGCAAGATAAAGGGTCCCAGTGCTGTGCTATTTCACACTGTCTCTGAGTCACTGTTTTAGTGTCTCTAACACAACTGAATATAGCCCAAGCTGGTTTTGCTCAGTGGATAGAGCATTGGCCTACAGACTGAAGGTTCCTGGGTTCCGTTCCTGGTCAGGGCACATGCCTGGGTTGTGGGCTTGGTCCCTAGTAGGGGGTGTGCAGGAGGCAGCCGATCAATGATTCTCTCTCATCATTGATGTTTCTCTCTCTCTCTCTCTCTCTCTCTCTCTCTCTCTCCCTCTCTCCCATGGACGGGGAGCCTGGACACAGTTTTTCAGGGTCTTTTGCTGCAGGGTCTCAGAGGCTGCCATGAAGGTGTTGGCTGGGGATGTGGTCTCATCAGAGGGTCAAGTGAGGAAGTCCCCACTTCCAAGCTCATGCAGTTGTTGGCAGAATTTAGTTTCTTGGGTTGGAGGACTGAGGGGTTCATTTCATTGAGGGTGTTAGCTGGAGGTCCTCATAGGCTAGAAAGTCCCCTGGGCTCCTGGAGTTCACTGTTGTGTGTGGATCCCCAATATGGTTATTTGCGTCAACAAAGGCTGCAAGGGAGAGAGTGACACAGTTTTATGTAACGTAATCACACATTCACATGCATGTAATCCCAAACCCGGATATCCTGGCATCTTGAACGTTGGTTAGCAGCGAGTCACAGGTCCTGCCCACACTCAGGAGGAGGGGGTCAGACCGGGATGTGAATTCCAAGGGGCAGGAATCCTGGGCCATCCTAAGAGTCTGTCCATTGCAAGTGAATATTCAGGTATGAAGTGATGACTTTTAACATGAATGACTCCACCCCTTGCCTAAAGGAAATTAGATTGCATGTACCTTTTGAGTGATGCATCCTTGTTTACTGCATACAGTGGTTAACAGTGTCCTTTTATTAAGAATTTTGTATGTACTAATCTACATATCACACCTAACACTGGGCATGTGGAAGTAAGAGACGGATGTTCCCATGGCTGCCTCCTTAAGGAATATTTGGTAGTTTAACGAGGTGAATGTCAATTATGAACTATGACATCAGTACTAGGAGTAGCAGCAATGATGGTGACAAATAATAGAAGTTGATTTGCTGACCAGCAGCTCTATGTCAGGCACAGGGACAAGGACATCGCTGCGCCAGTCATGACAGACATTAAAATTACTGCTCCAGGCTCAGACCAGCAAGGTCCCGCCCAGAGCTGAGCACAGGTTGGCCACATGGCTGGGACCCTGGGCCACACTGGGTTGGCTCACGGTGGTCACAAACCCAGGGGCCAGTGTGTGTCTGCTGACAACCCTTTGGATGACTAGGGAGTGTGGGCCATTGCTCAGGTTCTCTCTGTACTTCCTGGTACCACAAGGGGAATGCGGCAATGAACATGAGCTGGTGCTTGAAAGATACCAAGAACAGGCATGGCAATAGCTTACAAGTAAAATGAGGAAACAGAAACTGAAGAACAGAATCTGAAACTTGTGAGTTCAACAAGTGTTAACTTTGCGTGCTTAAAAATGCACCAAGCTCATGGCCAGCTGTTAGGAGTTTAAAGGTGGGCCAGATGGACAAGTCCCAGCCCTTGTAGAGCTTAATTCTACTAGGGAAGACAAAAGTCAAAATAAAACTGTTGATATCATCTGTGAGAGTGAAATATATGCCAAGCCTGTGGCCAGCAATTCCATGTCTAGGCATCGGCCCAACAACAGAGTTAAGTCCTATGTCCACCAAAAGATGTGTATGGTTTTATTCATACTAGGCACAAACTGGGAGCAGCCCCAAAATAGAATGAACAGATAAGCTGTGTTATAATCCCACGATGGAATATTACGCGGCCATAAGAAAAAAGAACAAATTATTTTACGCAGCTGCATGATGCGTCCTCAGAGTCCTGTTGAGTGAGAGAAGCCACACGACAGAGCACAGGCTGCGTGATTGACCGTCTGTGAGCTCAAGAGCAGGAGAAGCTAATGAGAGAGAAGTCAGACCAGTGTCACCTTCGGGAGCAGGGATGCAGCCATGTCCTCCTGGTCCGGGTGGTAGTGACGCAGGTGCAGGTGTGTAAGAAGCCAGCCGTCACGCTTCCTCTCGAGGTGCCTCCAGGAATCATTACCCCGTTCTTCTGTCGGCCTCATACATTCCTGTGTTAGAGACTTGGCAGCTCTTTTTGTTTTTTAATATATTTTCATTGATGTCAGAGAGGAAGGGAGAGGGAGAGAGAGAGGAACATCCATGATGAGAGAGAATCATTGATCGGACCTCTTGCACGCCCCACACTGGGGAACGAGCCCATAACCCGGGTATGTGCCTTTGGCCGGAATTGAACAGGACCCTTCAGTCCGCAGGCTGACGCTCTATCCACTGAGCCACACCAGCTAGGGCCGGAGGCTCTTTTAGCAACCCCTGGACCACAGCGGTGTTGTCAGTACAGGAGGGAGACCCAGAGTGGACGTAAAATTAATGAGAAATTTCCTAAACCATGTTCTTTTGTGATGAGGCAAAGCTGTCGAGTGCAAACATCTCGCACATGTGTGCACACACACACACACACGTGCATTAAGTGATATCCCTCTCAGTCATTGTGATAAATGCGTGGTTCCATTTTGAAAATGATACCATCCATTTTAATCAAACTTATACTTCTATGTGACAGGATTGACGGGTGGTTATGTCTGTGACGCACAATCCACACAACATGTTTCTGAGGATTTTGAATTCTAAGAAAATCAAAACAAGAGAGGAGGTGGCCTGGGACTTCCTCCTTCTCAGAACACGTCCCCTGTCCCTGCAGTCCCTTCCCCTTCCCCTGCACTGACGGTCCTTCCTCCCACAGCACCTGCCTGTCCTGCAAGTCCCGGGTCCTGGGGCTGCTGGTCCTGCAAACGGGGGACTTGACACTCACACCCGCATCGTCCTGCTGCGCGAGAGCCCGAGGCCCAGGACCAAGTGCTGGCAGGGCCGCTGCCCCTGAGACTCTGGGGAACCCATCCTGCCTCTCCCGGCTGCTGGTGGGATGGCTACTGGGTGCTCCTCATCTAGTGGCTGCGTCTGTGTCATGTGTGGTCCCTCCGGGCGTCTGTATCCAAATTCTCTTCTTCTGAGGACATGGTCGTATCTGGCTTAGGGCCACCCTGATGACCTCATCCTCACTCGACTGCATCTGTGAAGACCCTATTTGCAAATAAGGTCACATTCACAAGTGCCAGGGGTGAGGACTTGCACATCTCCTTGGCGGGGGACACAATTCCACCCATGACGTCCTGGGTCACTCATGTGTAGCTGGTAGGAGTTCAAATCCCAAGAGAAATATGGCTTACCATTTCCTTGTTACCTACATATTGAAGACAATCTACATACTGAATTTATAACTAAAATTCCCCCAAAGACAATTGATCACAAAAGTTGTCTTTTCAGAATCACACGGTGCTTTGAGGAACTTCAGCGTTCACACGCTCGCCTGCGTGGTTCCCTCTTTCGTGTTTACTTATGTTTAGGGATGTAACCATAGATCGTCATAGGCACCTGGAGGTAGCATGCGTATGCACGCAACGATACATTTTATTCTGGTTTTGCTCTTTTCCATTTACGATAAAACAAAGAAGGAAGCGGAAATGTCTAACCCAGGGAATCAGCCGCCTGCGTGACCGGCCTTGCTTCCCACTCGGCCCTGCTTCCATTGCCGACAGAACTTGGTGGGAGCCACTGTTTTGTTGGCAGAATGGGGTGCTGGTTAAGAGTGTGGGCTCTGGAGGCCAGAAGAGATTATAGTGGGGCTGTCGCCGACTGCGGTTGGCGTGGGGACCCTCACTCAGCCCCCCAGTGGAGGCTGTGAAGATGGAATGAGATGGTATCTGGCGAGGGCTTGGCGCAGGGCTGGCACCTAACAGCAGCCCAGGTAATGCCAGATGGTTATTAGGGAACAGGTGTGTGATGTGCTAAGTGGCTTCTGGTTGTCACTTTCCAATAGTATCTGCACGTGTCATAGAAGGAATTCTGCACCCTTTTGCTCAGAACAGAGCGCAGGGCGTGGGGACAAACAGACATGGATTTGTATGTGATGTCGGGCAACCGCTGGACATTTCCGAGCCCCAGTGTCTTCATCTTGAAACCGGGCTTGTGTGGAGCTGAGACTACGGCAGCTTCGAGGCTGTGAGTCAGAGTTTCAGGAAGGGAGACGTTCCTTATTTCTCGGGTCTGACCTCACTGTGCTGCGGAGCCCCCCTGTTCCCCTGCGAAAGGGGAAGAAGGGAACGCAGACGCTCAGAATGAGCCTCGCCGTCTGTCCTGGCTCAGAGCTTGTTCTTTCGGGTTCACTCAGTCCCGCCTGAACCCATGGCCGGTCTTTTGAGGATCTGAGCTGAGTTCTGTGAGCTGGGATTTCTCCCCGGCTCACCGCGCCCTCGGCGGATGGCACACTGTCCACGTGTCGGGGAGGAGGGCTGGGCGCCTGGACCACCTTGGGTGCGGGCACTGCCTCCTGCGTTCTTTCGGGCCCACAAAGGCAGCCTGACCCCAATGCCACCTATTGTAGGGTCCCATCCCTACCCAATGCCCGGAATAGGTAAATCAGAGAGAGAAATGGAAGTGAGGTTCACAGGGGTTTGGAGTGACCCCCAATGGACATGGGACTCCTTTCTGGGTGGCGGACATGTTGAGGAGTTAGATAGTGGTCGAAGCTGCATGGCTTCGTGAATATACCCAGCACCACGGAATTACATGCTCTTTAAAGAAATCTTTATTGTTGAAAGGATGACATTTGCCCCCCTCTGCCCCCAACTGACCCCTTCTGCCCATCCCAGCCCAGGCCTTCACCACCCTATGATTATCTGTGTCCATGGGTGATGCACATATGCGTAAGGCTGAATGTTTTGGTATGTGAATTATATTTCCATTTTAAACAATTAGTCATGGTCAGAATTACAATTGCTGTGTTTTATTATGTTGTTAGTTCTTGGGTGCATATTTTCTCATAATTGGAATTCACCTTCTGAAAGTGCAGCTGTGCCTGTGTGGGGGGTTTACTTCCGGGTTTCCTGTGCTGTTCCTTGATCGGTGTCTGTCCCTCGCTGTCTTGACCCCACACTGTCTTCATCGCTGACGCTGCAGAGTGCGCCTTGCCACCAGGCTCGCTCCTCCCACTGTCCGTTTCTCTGTCGAGATTATGTTAGCCATCATAGGACCTGTGCCTTCTTGTATAAATGTTAGGATAAGTGTGTCTATATCTACAAAAGGTTTGCTGGATTTTGATTGAAATCACATTAAATCTATAGATCAGTTTGAGAAGAATTGACATCTTCACTATGTTTCATCTTCCAAACCCTCCAGATGGTATGTCTCGCCGCTGGTTTTCATGCTTATTTCTTTTATCGGCATTTTGTAATTTTCAGCACATGGACTCTATGCACGTTTTAGGGGTCTCATTGTCTTAGACACCGTTGTAAATGGCACTGTTTTAAATCTCAGTGTCCAGGTGTCCATTTTTAGGATAGAGAATATACGGTTAATTTTTAATTATGACTTCAGCAATCTTGCTCAATTCACGACTTAGTTCTCGTTCCTTTTTTCCCTTGATTGGTTCCTTGAGCTTTTCTATGGTGACACTTATGTCATTTGCAAATAGAGACAGTTATAGTTTTTTCTTTCTGATCTGATGCCTTTTCTTTATTTCCTGCCTTATTGCAGTGGCTGGGACTCCCAGTACGGTGTCGAACAAGCGTGGTGAGAGCAGACATGCTTGCCTTACTCCCAGTCTCAGAGAAAAGGCATTTAAACATGACGTGCTGCATCTTGGGCAGCACTATGTTGGTCCCATGCCTGCTGCCCCTCTGGCTTTTCGCAGGAGGTTGATGTTTTCTGGGATATGCCCTGGGAAGCAGAAAAAAATCTTTTCTTGGGGAAATCCCCTCAAATCCTTCTGGTTGCTTCAAGCGGCATGCCTCTCTCTGCCCCATGTCCCATCCTGGGAAGTAGGAGGGGGTGGGCCCACCTGCCTTGTTCCTCATCTCCTTCGTTCCACACAGAGGACCAGCGGCCTCCCTTCCTGACAGCCACTGGGAAGGGCTTCTCTCTCATCACACCTCTCTGATACCGAGGGGCTCTGAGGCGCTTTCAGAAGGTTCGTGAAGCATAAAACTGCTTCAATAAATACAGAGGCATCGTTTGCCTTTTAAAGAGTGTACTGATGCCCGGCTGTGAATGACCCACGTCCCGTGTGGTTCAGGGTTCAGGATCTGGAGAAGGGGCCACGCAAATGAAAGAGATGAGACAAGAAATAATAATTTGGAAATATTGAGGGCCAGGCGGGAAAGCCCAATGCAAGAGAAAGGACTCCCACTGGTGCTCAGGCCTTGCCAACCTTTTATTCAATGTTGGATACACATCTAGCTCTTAGGCAGATAATTGCGGTAGCAGACAGACTATCTTAAAGGTCAGTAAATATTAGAAGGATTTACTCTGAGACTATTTGGTCAGGAAATAGCTTGAGCCCCCATTGTCTGGACTAGACAATCGGTGCATAGCTCTGGCCCTGCCAGGGTCTCAAGGTTCACCAGCCTTCCGGGACCCTTGTTTATACGTCTCTGCTAGTGAAGACAATGGGTGGCTTCCCGCACCCGGCCATCATGGCTCAGTGGTTGAGCATCGACCTATGAGCCAGGAGGTCACAGTTTGATTCCTGATTGGGCACATGCCTGGGTTGCGGGCTCAATCCCCAGTGTGGAGAGTGCAGGAGGCAGCCGATCCATGATTCTCTCTCATCATTGATGTTTCTATCTTTCCCCCCTCTCCCTTCCTCTCTGAAATCAGTTAATATGTACAATTGCTATTTTTAAATGACTTAATAATCATGTTTAATACTTCTCCATTTTATGTACAAATATGAAAACCATGGATGGGTAGAGCTGACATGATCGAACAAAAACTCTTTAGGGTTTGCACTGATTTTTAATCGTCCAAAGGGATCTCAAGACCAGAAAGTTTGAGAACCTGCTGGTGGTCCCAGCAAGCTTTCTCAGTTCCATTAAAGGGAAGCTTTGGGTATTGATCAAAGTCTTTCCTCTCTCCAGAATCCTGGCCTTCAAGACTGTCGTCTCAGCTTCACAAATCTCATTTGCGCCACAAAGCTGAACAGACTGGTCTTTGCTTTGGGCAGTGTCTGCCTTCCCCAAGAGCAATTAATGCCCCTGATTCCATCTGTGGGAACCACAGGCACCATGATTGGCCAAGAATATAAGACACATTGGCTTACCATAGAGAGACGGTGCTCTCATCCCACGCTCACTCAGTGGGCGTTGCATCTTCAGTCACTGGGTAGAGTGCCTTGTAGGAAGTAGCTACTCAATTCTCATGGTTCCACCTCTTCAGCCTTCTTTCCCCCAAACAAGGCACAGCTCTAAACCCGCCCACTGGGCTGTGCCCTGAGAGCGGCACTTCCTAGATCACTGCTCAGGGAGGGTCCGTGATTGACATGCACAGGGCATGTCGCTAGGGAGGTGTTGGCTGGGAACGTAACCACAGTTAGAGCACAAACACTATTGTATAGGCCCCAGGCCAATGGTTGTCAACCTCGCTTATACATTGGCAATACTTTGGGAGCTTTTAAAAGGTGGTAACACCCGGGCTCCACTCCGAGAGATTTTGATCTGGATGGTCTAAGGTGGTTGAGCATCAGCCTTCTTTAACGCCCCCCCCTGAGCCCCCCGAATTTTCATGGGCAGCCAAGGTGGAGAACCCTGGGCGCAAACGTTGCAGTTGTAAGTAGACCCCCTACATGTATTCAGTGAGTTTCATTGAGCAGCTGCCATGTTCCAGGTGCTCGAGGGGTGGGGACACAGCAGGGAACAACACAACGCATCTCCCCTCTGAGGCTGGTGTTCTGTCGAGGACAGCCAGAATCTACATGTAGAAACACATAAACACGTAATATCCCGTCGGCGATGAGAGCCGTGATGAGAAGTTCAGGGAGCAGAGAGCGAGCGTGGATAAGGGTGCTTTTGAAGACAGGCCACTCTGAGGCCTCTGTGGCAGCGGCCTGAAGACACGGAGCCAAAGGAGGTGAGGAAGGGCGCGGGCAGTACCCGGGGAGGACCCTGCACGCAGAAGGGTGAGCTCGGAGCCGAGGTGGGAGCAGCCGGGTATGTTCCAGGAGGAGAAGGAGGCGATGGCCGGTGGTGGAGAGCAAACCCGAGGAGATGGGCGGAGGGGCGCCTCAGTGTGGACTTTGCATTTCATTGCGAGTGAGACCTGCCGGCAGTGGGGTTCCCAGCAGAGCCCTCCTCTCTCTGACATGCGCTTGAAGAGATCGCCTGGAAGGCGGTGGTCGGAGCATCCGGCCCGGGGGGAAGCAGGACACAGGAGGCCTCTCACCATCTCACAATCCGGGGGAGAGGCTGCGGGGGCTCCGGCCAGGGGGGCATGCCAGGAGTGGTAGGAAGTGGTCTGGTCCAAGGTGGGCTGTAGAGGGAGAGCCCGCAGAACTCCCTGGTGGATGGATTTGGGCCCAAGGGACGGTGGAGAGTCAAGGATGGCCCCAGGCTCTGCCACAGCCGTGCACTGGCTTCTGGCAACCGTCATGGAAGGCAGTTGGAGAAATCTTTCCTCCAATAATGAATGAGAAACTTCGTGCTAACTGCCCGGTGCTCAGTGCTGCCTGGGGGAGGGGACATACGTGCTTTGGGGGTCTGAGGACAGAATGGACGCGGGGAGCTGGAGAGCTGGGGTGAGGAGAATACCGTGGAAGGAAGATGCCAAGGAAATGGTTTCATTGAAAGTGGTCGTTGCTGCATAGTTAAGGCAAGTACAGGTCATAGACAGACATCCAGGTAGAAAGCTATTTGGTTGAGTGGGAGAGTTCTATAGTACATGGTCGGGGTGGGGGAAATCAAGGAGTTGAATGTGAGGCTGATAATTTGGGTTTAGATTATGGAGACATAAAATGCCCATCAAATAGTGAGTGAGCCCCTGGCCTCTTCATAGAGATAATAGAGATTAGAAAAATATTAATGTGATTTCAAGGTGATAATTAAGCGTATTAGGAAAGTAATAATAAAATCTTCCTTAAGACAGGTCAAGAATGTGGTTCTAATTTAATAACAACCTGGATGAATTGGCTAGTCCTTAGAAGAAGTTTCATAGTGGGAGAGCCTTTGAACTGGCTGGGTAATTATTGTCAAGGAGAACAGAGATCCCTTTGAAATAACGAGACATTAAAATAAGGTGTAGAAGCAGCCCGGATGGAGGAGGAAGTCTGAGCAGGATGGGGGGAGGCGTGGCCGCCGTGGAATCTGGAGAAGGGATTAGAAATGGAGGAGGATCTTACTTCGAACCCGACTCTGCCACTTCCCTGGGATGCGATGGATTGTGGGCAATTTACTAAATCCCCCTTTTCCTCAATCCATGTTCCCCTTGTTTCTACAATGTGAATGGTGACTCTCTCACACGTGTGTGTGTCTGTGTGTGTGTGTGTTGCTTTGTTTCATTTTATTAGCAATAAGCTTGTGTGATCATTAAGGAAAGGAGCGTGTTGCCCGGCTGGCATGGCTCAGGGGTTGAGCTTTGACCTGTGGACCAGGAGGTCATGGTTCGATTCCTAGTCAGGGCACATGCCCAGGATGTGGGCTCCATCCCCAGTGTGGGGCGTGCAGGAGGCAGCCCATCCATGATTCTCTCTCATCATGGATGTTTTTCTCTCTCTCTCCATCTCCCTTCCTCTCTGCAATGATGCAAAAATGTTTTTTAAACACACGGAAATCTATTAAAAGAGAGAAAAGGAAGGGAGCGGGAGTTCACCCCGTTGAATGCCAGGGCACTGCTCCTGTGGGCAGCGCTGTTGTTTTCCTCGCAGCGGTTTTGGTGGGAAGTGGGGAGGGTGCCCAGATGCCAGGGTGCTCGGTCACTGGCTGGCAGAGCTCTCCCCCTGGCTCATACCCTCCCCCTCGCAGTGGCTGTGAGAGGGTGAGGGCGACCGGGGTGTTGTCCTCTGATGTTTACTGGGAGGGTCCGAGGCTGGAGGAGGCCTGTGAGGGTGATTGGAGGTGAGCTTCACCTTGCCTCCCTTTCTGATCTGCTCGCCAGGACGTAAAAATCACATTTGTTTGTGTCCAGTGGACCAACAGTCCACTTCTAAGTCTCAAGCACAAACTGCTGGTCTTAATTCCTCGTCTTCAAACTCATAGTGTTGTAATAATACGAGAAAATGCATGTCATTTCCTTGCACGTGTGACAGGCTAAGAGGAATGTGTTTACCTAACAGTATATAATTAAATAAATAAATGAGCTAGGTTCCACGTAAGGGATTTTACTTTGACACAGGGGTGATTTGCCGGTGTTTTGGTAGAAGACCGTACAATGGGTTGCTAAGAAACGAGGCTCCGTTGTCCAGGATGTATTGGAACACAAGGCAAATCGCTGCCTAGCGTTAAGAAGGCAGATTCTATTTCACTTCGGCTGGCTTATTATGTGTGGTTTGTTGATCAGTACAATCAACCCACTTTTTCTGATGTACGTTGTGTATCATTAAGTGGACTTCTCATCAGAACGTGACTGGATTCAGACTTAGTGCGGTCTACCGCCATGGTTCATAGACATGATAAGCTGGAGACCACTGGCACATAAACGGTGTGGAGGCCACCAGACCTCCATGTCCCATGGATGAAGGATGACATGCAGCCAGCATTCCCCTCAACAAGAAGTCCCACAAAGGCATTGAGTAGGCTCATGCCTTCCCTGGGAGCGCCCACAGGTTGCCACAGATATCTCAATTCTGTATCGTCATCCCTATTTCTTGTACTACCCATAGTAGTAAAGCCATAATTTTGGTCATGATCCATCTTTCTCTCTACAAAAAAGCATAACCTAGTTTATATTCTAAAGAAGCAATAGGTCACGAGTCATACCAACTTATTAAGAAAGTTGAAATTTTTCTCTTAGCTTTATTAAATTCCAAACATTTTATGATAAAAACTGTGATGGGTAGTTTTATGT
This sequence comes from Myotis lucifugus, assembly GCF_000147115.1. Lineage (NCBI taxonomy): Eukaryota > Metazoa > Chordata > Mammalia > Chiroptera > Vespertilionidae > Myotis > Myotis lucifugus. The sequence goes on along the minus strand of NW_005871600.1, from coordinate 20,868 downwards.
GTCAACTCACAATGTGTTTTTTGGATGAGACCAGCCTTCAAGTGGATGAACTGTGAGTGGAGCAGACTGCTCTCCCTGCTGTGGGTGGGCCTCGCCCCATCAGCCGAAGGCTTGAGTAAAACATGGACCGGCCTCCCTGGGGGAGAGGAGACCCTTAGAAGGCTGCCTCCGGACTGCGTCCGCACCCCCGGCTCTCCTGGATGTCCAGCCTGTTGGCCTTCGGACTAGAACCTGGGGAGCCAGGTGCTTTCAGAAAGCGGGCCGGGGCCCCTGTGGTCACAGTGAGGACACCTGGATTCCCAACGCTGTGTCAGCTCTGTACCTGCTGTGCAGCTGGGTGGCCCCTCACCTTCCTGGGGTTATCATCTCTGGACACGGATGACGGGCACCGCCTGCCACCTCGGTGATGAGTTGGGAGCATTTTCTAGGCGAAGCTTGTAAAGCGCTTTGAAGATGAGAGGCGTCGCACCCACTCTGTTTTATGACTGTCTTACACTCGCGTATATTCTTCCTAAAAGATCTCCATGCAGCCTTTGTGTTTTAGTGCTGATTTCTGTGGTAGGTTTTATGTCTCAATAAAAGGACTATAAATCATGTTTGAAATTGTTTGGGATGTGTGTCCTAGACTTCAAAGGCATGATCTCTAAAACCTCTAAACCAGTTTCTTTGGGTTTCTCATAACATGTTAATATGGATTGTCAGGGTCAACGACACGAGGAAGGAAAGAGCGATGGAGGTCACTTACAGTGTCTTCTATACAAGCCAGGACACCGCCCTGCGTTCAGGGTGCTGTACCTTGACCCACAGAGCCTCCTGGAGCAACTGAGGGTGAGGATGGCTGACTCCGCACTCCTGCAGGAGAGAATCCCTGACCCAAGTGATAGGTCTGTCCTCGGCTACCCTTGGCCCTTTCATTTTTTTTTCTAAATGATGATAAACTTCCTTCCTCATTCCAGAACCTGAGGCATAGCAGAGATGCATGAAAATCAAAGATCCAAGATCTTTAAACACTTGTGCCAAACTTTTTTACTTTTCCAAATATAGTTTAACAATTTGACAATGTACGTATGTGGCAACCTTTGTTTCCCAGGGGCATAGATATTCTTGCATGTTCTTTCTAAGGCTGCCGGTAACAAGAAGAGGGAGCTACACAGATGCTCCTCTGAATGGTGAGGAAGATGGGTGGGGCATGAAGACCCTTGCCAAACCATTCCCAGATTCCCACACTTCCAGGGGCAAGACTCAATGACCTTGTGGATCAGTCCATGGAGTCTCTGGAGTCTTGAGCATCAGCCAGGGCCCACCCTGCAGCTCAGACTGCTGCCCCACCACCTGCCTATTGTCTACTTCCTGACACAGTAAGTTCAAATGATTTGTGTCCTGACATTGGGAAATGCGTCCCAAGAAAGACTTCCTAGGGTCAAAAGAAACATTCATAAAAATACTCATCATGAAGTCATGGCTCTGGACGTAGACTGGCTTCACGGGTAGAGAGAAGGTCATTGGAGGGGATTTGTTCCTCAGCTGAGTTAGTTCCAAACAATGCTAATTACACATCCCCTGATTTGTCACCAAGGACTGGTTCCACTGAAAGTGAAAAATGCAGAAGGCACAATGTCAGGTTTCTACATGGTGTAGAATCAAAAAGGAAAGTTCTGGATTCTGGAATATCTCAGCTGGCCATGATGATGGGGATGATGGGCTAAAGCCAATGAGATAAAATTACCAGGGAGAACTAGGAAAGTCTGCACATTGAGGTTCAGAAAAACAACCACACATGCCCTAGCCCAGTGGTCGGCAAACTGCGGCTCTCGAACCACATGCGGCTCTTTGGCCCCTTGAGTGTGGCTCTTCCACAAAATACCGACTACTGCGCATGGGCCACGAAGTTTCAATCGCACTGTACATCCGCGCCCGCACGTGGTATTTTGTGCAAGAGCCACACTCAAGGGGCCAAAGAGCCGTATGTGGCTCGCGAGCTGCAGTTTGCTGACCACGGCCCTAGCCAGTTTGGCTCAGTGGATGGAGCGTTGGCCTGTGGACTGAAGAGTCACAGATTCGATTCCGGTCAAGGACATGTACCTCGGTTGCAGGCTCCTCCCTGGCCTGGGCCCTGGTTGGGCACATGCAGGAGGCAACCAATCGATGTGTTTCTCTCACATCATTATTTCTCTCTGTCTTTCCCTTTTTATTCTACTCTCTCTAAAAATCAATGGAAAAATATTGGGTGAGAATTTAAAAAAAAAGAAAGAAAGAAAGAAAGAAGGAAGGAAGGAAGGAAGGAAGGAAGGAAGGAAGGAAGGAAGGAAGGAAGAAAGAAAGAAAGAAAGAAAGAAAGAAAGAAAGAAAGAAAGAAAGAAAGAAAGAAAGAAAGAAAGAAAGAAAAGAAGAGAAAGTCAACCAGAGACAAAAATGGAATGATCTATTTAAATTGAAATTCCTTGAGTAAAGGGACTGGTAACTTCGTTGAGGTCAGTGTGACCAGAGCTAATGTTTTGCAGATTAAATCGCAAGGTTTATGGTGTTCAGATGAGCAGATGTAATGACATGACTCATTCACTTGCTTGTTATTCATCAGTCAGTAGTGTGCAGGGAGTAGTAGAGGTTGGGGAATCAGCAAGTGCCCAGTCTAGACAGCAGAGCCATGACTTGGTTTGAGCCAGGAGTGCTCTTGTAGGAATTGGGGATCTGTATTCCAGATCTTCACTTTTTTTTTTTCAAGAGAATCTGGAAGTTTGGATTTTAATAGAAAAAGTTCAAGTTTTCCAAAAACCCCGAAAAAAAACTGTAGGCTCTATCTAGCCAATAGGCCTCCCATTCTTACCTCTGTGTTGGACATATTGTTTGGCTCTTACGAGAGAAATGCCCACTGAATATAGAGGTTTAGGATTTGTCATTTTATAGTTCATCTTGTAGGTGGCAGTTAAATCAATGGATGTGAATAAAATCACCAGGGGGTGCATATAGAGGAGAAAGTTAATGGCTTATGCCTGCTTTGGGGTAACTATGTGTTTTTAAAATTGGCTTTACCTACCAACCTTTTAACTATGCTTCTTTGCATTATGTACTTTCTTAGTTGTTGCTCTAAGGACTCATATTCACATATTCACATTCATAAATATTCAGTCTACTTAGAGTAAATATTGTACCGCTTCATGTAAAATATACAAACTTTACAATTATATACGTCCATTTACCCATCCCCCCTCCATTATGCTACAGTGGCCAGACATATCATTACCGACATGCTCTATCAATCTCATAACACAAGGGCATCATTTTTGCTTTAAATTGTCTTTATTTACTATTTCAAGAGTTCTTCATTCTTTTCTGAAGAGTCAATTTGCATCAGGTATCAATTCCCATCAGCCTGCAGAACTCTTAAAAAGTATCTTGCAGGGTAGATCTGCTGGCAATAAATTATTTTAGTTTTTATTTACCTGCAAATTCTGTATTTTGCCTCCATTCTTTTTTTATTGAGTTTATTGGGGTGACATTGGCTTATAAGATTATGTAGGTTTCAAGTGTACATTTCTGTGACACACGATCTGTCTAGTGCATTGCGTGCCCACCACCTAGAGTGACAGCATCTTCTGTCACCATATATTTGACGCCCTTTCCACTTTACCACTTCCACCCCCTCCCCTCTGGTAACCAGCATACTGCAGCCTGTGTCTATGGATTTTTGTTTGTTTTTCTTGTTTGTTCATTTGTTGCTTTCACAACGGAAGTGTTCTTCAGGAGAGGACTGGGTAAAGAAGATGTGGTACATATGTAAGATGGACTGCTACTGGGCCGTAAGAAACAACGGAGTGCTGTCATTTGTGACAACATGACAGACCTTGAGAATATCATGCCAAGTGAGACAGAAAGGTTGCCTTCATTCTTGAAAATTATTTTCATTAGCTACAGAATTCTAATTTGAAAGGGTTTTTCTTTTTCCTTCAGTTTCTTCGATGATATTAACCCATTGCCTTCTGGCTTTCCTGGTTTCTGATGAGCAGTTAGCAGTTATTTATATTGTTGTTCCTCTGTACATAATGTGTCATTTTCCTCCGGCTAATTTAAGAATTTTTTTTGTTCTCTTTGGTTTTCCTTAAATTCGCTGCGATGGGCCTTCCTATGGTTTTCTTTGGATCTTGATTGAGTTTGCTGAGTTTCTTGAATTTGTAAATGTCTTTTACTAAATTTGGGGAATTTTCAGGCATTGCCACTGCAGATATTGTTTATGCTCTATTCTCCCTCTCTTCTCTTTGTTGGACTCAAATTACATGTTAGGACTTTTGAAAATGTCCCACAGGCCCATCTCCTTTATTTCTATTCTTCAGACTTCAAAACTGTATTGATTTCTCTTAACGTCACTGGCTTTTTCTTGTGTCATCTCCTAATGTTAAGCTTATCTAGTTAATTTTTTATTTTAGGTATTGGATGTTTCAGTTCTGATTTTCTATTTTGTTATTCCTATAGTTTCTATTTAGCACTTTTTTGTTGATTAAACATATATTTTTTTCTATATTTTGAATCTCTATTTTGAAATCCTTATCTGTTAATTGCAACTTTGGGGTAATTAGGGGGTCAGATTTCATTAAATCTTATCTCTTGCATTCATGTCACATTTTATTTTATTTTATTTTTGTATGTTTAGTAAGTTTGCCTGGTATGCGTAGTGATTTGGATATTGTGAGTGATACATTTTAGAGACACTGGATTCTGTTATATTCCTCCAAAGAGTATTGACTCTTTTGGTGTAAGCAGGCAGGTCATTTGGTGAGAATGGACTTCAATTTTATCATCCCTGTGTTGGGCAACAGCTGAAATCTCTGTCTGCCTCCTTTAGCTTCAGCTGAACTGGTTGGTGTCTGCCCTGTGCATGCATAGTTAGTTCAAGACGCACTCAGAGATTTGGGCAGAGATTATACACAAAGTTTTATGTGTATTTGTCTAGCTGTCTCTAGTCTTGTTTGATCTCCCCAAAATGTATCTTCTCAGTCTTCAAGCCTATATGGTGTCAATTCCTATCCAGGCTTTAATTGCCCAGTGTGGCCTGGACTGGGACCTGCTGTCTGACAAACAAACAAACAAACCCTGTAAAAAGCAAACGGCAACAACCAAAAATATTAAAACCTCCCCCAAAACTCAGTGCTATTTCCTTCTTCCAAGTCTCCACTGCCTCGCAGCCTCCGCCGGCCTCTGTCTCGCTCTCTCCCGTGTCTTCCGTACTCGATCTTTGTATTTTGTCTATGGTTCATATTTGTTACCTGTGACGCAGTTTGTCAGAAAGGAGCTATTCTGCTCTGATCAAAAGCAGAAATGCCAGACAAGCAGACGTGAAGTTGGCAGCAGCACCTCAATTCGGCACACGAGGCAAGGTGACCACAGCTGGGCTAACCAGTCACAATGGCTCACCTGGGCCAGGGTCCTTCTCTCCACAGCCCAGACGACCAGATACACGGCGGCCCATGGATGCTCTTCCCAACGACATCGGCAGCACACGAGCGACGAGCTTCTTAACGGAGACCCCTACCTCCAGAGCTGTCCACCTCAAATCCACTTCTGTACTGCCGTGACAGTGACCTACAGAAAATGGGTTATGTTATATACGTAGATTCTCTGCTTAAAAATTCTTCCATGCCTCCTGATTTACCTACAGAAGAATACTCGGATTTCTTAGCAAAGCTTACAGGGTCCCATCAGACACGAAACCTGAGCATTCTGCCCCCTCTGTCACCTGCGTTTTTGTGTCTCTGTGTACTTGGAGTTAACATCCTCTCACCTGCATTGTGTTTCTCGTTAGACCTTTGAAATAATATTTTACAATTATGTGTTAGCCTTGTTATATTGTGGACGCTCTATTACACTGGCTATTGACACCATAGAGACCTGTATTCTATTTGTTTATCATGACTATGAATATTACCATGTGCCTTCCGCGTTGCAATGTAGGCATCATGAGGTCAGAGACTTGGTTTGGTTCCCAGTGGTATCTCAGCTGTTCAGGATAGTGGCTGGTCCATCATGGCCACTTAATAAATACTTGTTGGATGAATATTGTTGTTGGTGGCGATAGTTTTCTCTCAACCTCTGCCCAATGCGGCCTGGCAAAGGCATCCTGAGAGCCCAGCTCAGTGGGCATCTTCCCTTCGGAACTTCCTCTCGGCATCCCCTCACTTACTAGTAGACAGAATGCGTTTTGACATCTTCATCCATTTCTCCATAGAAGCCATCCCCCTCTCCCTCTGCCTGTGTGTGCGTCCACGGCCCGTGGTGTTAAAGCCCCATCACTCGGGAACTGACTTCCCATCTCACCGCTCAGGTCCCGGCTCTCTTCCGAGTGGCTGCCCTGGCTGGGCTCCCCGTTTGGAGAAAAGCCCTTTGGTTTGGATCAAGCCCATCAATAAGGTCTAAGACAGACGTGATTATACCAAATTCTGGAGACATCAGACTTATAATTAAGCCTGACTTTTTGGCACCTTGGGGAAACTGATAATAGTTCATTAATTGTTCGAACAGCCTTAAACATGAATTGGGAAATTACAGGAAAAGCTGCTTGTTGGTTCCAGGGCCCCAGATCAAAGTCTCCTTTGGGATTTATTATTTTCTGATGTTTGCAAGCCTCCCCGGGACTCAGACTGCAGGCTTTTTTTTTTTCATATTGGATTTGTGGTCACATCTTAATTGATGACTTTCAGATGAATGAAGTACTCATCCAGCAGACAAGCATACTCATGGCATTTGGAGAACAAGCTGTTTTCAACCCAAATCTATAAGATCGGAGGGAATTACACAGTGAGAGGTAAATGAACGCAAAGCACGCGTGGCCATAGTCACATTTCTGCACTTGTCACTTAGGAAAAGTATTTACAAGCCTTGAACTTGTGTGAAGATCTATAAGTTTACAGTTTCATTATTATCATCCTAAAGAAGGTAAGATTTAGCCTATCTGTAGTCACTTCTGAAATCTGCTTTTAAGAAATGAAAATAGAGCCTTAGCTGGTTTGGCTCAGTGGATAGAGCAAAGGCTTAAGGACTGAAGGGTCCCAGGTTTGATTCCGGTCAAGGGCACATGCCCAGGTTGCAGGCTCGATCCCCAGTAGGGGGCATGTAGGAGGCAGCAGATTAATGATTCTCTCTCATCATTGATGTTTCTGTCTCTCTCTCCCTCTCCCTTCCTCACTGAAATCAATACAAATATACATTTAAGAAAAGAAATGAAAATAGGGGGGCAGGGGGAACTTTACAAACGAAAGAACACCTTTGACCCTGTCCATCTATTGTCTGCCGCTTGGTCTGCCCCGGAAACCTGCACTGCTGTTTGCTCACCGCCCTCCAGCCGGTGGATAAATGTTCCCAAGGGAACAAATGGCACCGTCACCTCCTCCGTCGCTCCGGTAACATGAGAGTTTTTAAAAAATGCATACATGTGCTTGTGTGCGGAACAATGGCCATAGAAATCACGGACTTGCCCTGAAATGAAACACCGAGGTCATGGAGCCAAGGCTGCCTTTGGCTTACCAGTGGTTCTCAACCTGTGGGTCGCGACCCATTTGGCGGTTGAACGACCCTTTCACAGGGGTCGCCTAAGACCATCCTGCATATCAGATATTTACATGACGATTCATAACAGTAGCAACATGACAGTGATGAAGTAGCAACGAAAATAATTTTATGGTTGGGTCACAACATGAGGAACTGTATTTAAAGGGCCAGAAGGTTGGGAACCACTGGCGTAGACACTCAGGCTGAACGTCGGGCCATGACCAGCCTGTGTATAATGCCAGTTTCGTTTCAGTCGCTGGGCTCACACATCATCCCAGGTTCCACACCCTCAGCCAGAGCCTTCCCCCAAGTCCCGCGGTGCCGAGCGGGGGCCGGCGCGTGGCTGAGATGCGCACCCTCCTGCGGTCCTGGCCTTCTCGTTCAGCAGGCCCTGCTCTGCACGTCACCACAGATTCTTGAATCCAGGGACCCCGTCGGATACTTCTGCGAACCCTCATTAATGTCTGGTCCGGGAGCCCGTCCGAACACATGCTCCACAAACTGTTGATCTGTGCAGAGCGGATTTTCAATTTTATGCAAAATATTTTTAGAGCAAAGGGAACACTCACTTTTGTGTTTGGGAAAGAAGACGGATGTGTTTTGCTTTTAAAAAGTGGAACTGGGCGACAGGCTGCCGATTTCCCCATCAGCACATGTCATTTCAGTAGAAACTCCCAGCCCCACTCATGAGAAAAACTCAGAGACAGGACGGAGAGAATATGAAAAACTGGCGAATTTCCACTTCTTCAAACTGGTTTCCACCGTGATCAATGGAAAAAACCAGTTGTTGGTCTTCTCGGCGGGAGGCATGTGTGTTCTCTCCCCCTTTCTCCACCCGCGCCCCCCCCTCCCCCCCCCCCCTTTCTGAACCTGAGTCAGACCCGCCGCCCTTCCAGTCACCAGTTGGCACAGGGGCCCAGCAGCTGTTCCGAAATGTCCAAGCGACGCACATGGCGCTGATGGCCTTAAGGGGGTGACTGCCTGGCCGTTCCCAGGCTCAGCTGAAGCCATCCCCCCGCGGAGAGCTCAGGCCTCGGGCAGGCGCCAGGATCAGGGCTGCTCTGGTCACAGCACCGGCCTCTGGGTGCCACTGGGTGCTGCCATCTGTTTTCAGTTTTTCAAGGTGGATTTTTCTGGGGCAGCGTGAGCGGTGCTGGGAGGGGCGGGCCGAGCAGCTGCCGACGGTTTGGAATCGCAGAGGCGAGGCTGGTTTCTGGAAACGCCGGCGCGGTTGTGTCACCGGCTGCCAGGGTGGCTTTCCCGTAGAGAATGCCGATCAGAAGCAGGAATGCTGTCCAGGCCGCCCAGCTCGGCAAGGTCAGGTCTGAGGGATTTCAGGACGATCTCATTCATTTAGGAACTCTCTTCCACAAAACATGATGAGATTTGTAAACTTGCTCAACCGAGCGACAGTGAAAACGCAGCCAAGCCATTCACAGGAACAGGAGAGAAATGGCCGAGTCACCTGCTGTGAGCTCAAACAGCCTTTCCTTACGCAGAAGGGAATGGGTAGGACAGGATAGAAACTGCTCAGTGTTTCCGCGTACAACTCTGACATGAGAGACTGATCAAGACATGCTTGGAGGAAAAAACACATGAATACCTGCAGTGAGACAAATTGGACACAAAACCTATTTTTATTTTTGTCTTTCCTCCAAATTATTACTTAAAAAAAACACACCTTTAAAGCAAATATATTTGTCCCCTCCGGGTAGAAATTTGAGCAGACGAGGGATAACAATTACTGATATGCATGGTCATTAGATGTAGACTCCACGCCCCGAAGATGCTGGCGTGAGGGCCTGGTTCCCAGGTAGAGAGCAGAGCTCATCTTCACGCACTTGTTTGGTAGAAAAACCTGGTTTGGTGATTTTGTTCAGCATCAGCAAGTTCCTTTTTGCGACTGGACCCAAAATAATTTCAGACCAGACTGAAGGCGAAACGAAACGAAACTGGCTTAACTTCCTTTCCCGGGGTGAGAACTTTGCATTCAGTAGTGCTGGGGCCCAGCCAGCAAGGCTTGGTGGTTGAGTGTTGACCTATGGACAGGGAGGTCATAGTTTGATTCCCATCAAGGGCACATGCCTGGGTTGAGGGCTCGATCCCCAGCAGGGGGCGAGCAGGAGGCAGCCGATCCATGATTCTCATCATTGATGTTTCTATTTCTCTCTCCCTTTCCCTTGCTCTCTGAAATCAATAAAATTTTATATTAAAAAAAAGTAGAGCCTGGTAAAATAAATGACTATCAACCAGTATACTTTGCTAGGTGCTCTCATGCACTAAACAGTTTCAAAGTGCATGGTTTTAGATGCATTAAACAGTTGTTTTTCAGCTCGGCTTCTTTTGGGATGTATATCCTAAGCTCAGAAATAGCTCTGCTTTCTGTATTTTTGGGGAGGACTCTGTGGGGCGGCTCACAGGGGCAGGGGTGGTGCTGGCGTCACTTGCCCATTGTCTACCTCCCGGTAGATGTTTGGTAAATATTGGGTGAATTAATTAACTTTGCCCCCAGGGACGGCAGAGATGACAAGGAGTGCCATCGTTTCTTGGCAGAAGAACAGATTAGTCATTAGAATCAAGTTGAAGAGAAGATGGGATTCAACATGATTTAAACCAAAACCAGCCAAGCTGCTGGAAGACAAGGCTGGTGGGGGGAGGGGGGAGGGGGAGCGAGTGGTCGGAGTGAGGGTGCATGGTCCAGGCCCAGGCTGAACGTATTTCTTCCCGTGGCATCCCAGGCCACACGCAAGTTCCAGAGCGGGAACGTGACACGGAAACAGGGCGTCGGGGCTTCCACGGGGACAGAGGATGCGGTTGTTGCGGGGACAGAGCCCGATGGGTTTGGAGAACTTAGCGCGTGTTTCTGATGCCTCCGCCCTGGCATTGCTCCCCCTCTTCCTGGCGTCTCTCCTTCATTGTCATCTAAACCGGGGCTGCCACAGAGAAGGGACTGGCTACGCCTCAGAGACGCCGCCGCAGCTCAGGAGGGTGCGGTTCCCTCCTCGATCCTGCCGACCTCTCAGACCCATTTCTGACCATGAACTGAATCCTCTTATGGTTGTGATAGTAGATGGAGCGGGGCATTGTTTGCTTCCGGCGAGAATTGCTTTATCGATACATAGAGATATATTTCTTATCTTTTAAAAATTAGTTCTACTTTTCCATGTATATCTATATATGAGATATATAATACATATACGTATGCTATGAGATGGTCTCTGTGTTTATATGCTATATACATAGAGAGGGAGAACTGGTGAAGTGTTTACCTTATAACCATTCAGGGCATAATTTCATTTCTCTTCAAGCATAGTCTTAATTGCTACTATTTGATATGTGCCTTTCATGATATTCTAATCTATATATATATATGTAAAAGCTTAAGTGACCATTATGACTGAATGACCGAAATGACTGGAACCACCAAAATGAACGGAATGGCTGATTGACCAGTCGCTATGACACGTACTGACTGCCAGGGGGCAGACACTCAATGCAGGAGCTGTCCCCTGGTGGTCAGTGCGCTCCCACAGCCAACCTCCTGTGGCCAGTCAACCTCCCACAGCCCCCTCCGCCGCCCCTCCCCAGCCCTGCCAGCTCCGATTGGCCTGGATCAGGACTGGGCAAGATGCCCCAATCGGCCCAGATCACCTGCCAGGCTGAGGGAATCCACCCATGCACAAATTCATGCACCAGGCCTCTAGTATCTTAATAATGTAAAATCAAATGATATGTGTTTTAATTCTGCTAAGTACAAAGCACACTTGCTATTCATCATGATCTAGGAAGCACTGACTAGGTCTTTTCAGATCACTGAGGAATCCAACTTCTATTCTAATGTGTGGAAAGGCATCTCTTTGATAGATGATAGATAGATAGATGATATATTGATAGAGAGATAGAGGATAGCTGATAGATGAATGAATAGATAGATAGATAGATAGATAGATGATAGATGATAGATTGATATATAATGGATGGATAGATAGAGGATAGATAAATAGATGATAGATGGATGGATGGATAGATAGATAGAGCAGAGATAGATGATAGATGGATGGATGGATAGATAGATAGATGATGGATGGATGGATAGATAGATAGATAGATAGATAGATAGATAGATAGATAGATAAAGGATAGATAGATAGATGATGGATGGATGAATAGATAGATGGATAGATAAAGGATAGATAGATGATGGATGGATGGATAGATAGATAGATGACAGATAGGCATACACACACACACAGGCACACACACACACACACACACAGGCACACACAAACATTAAAAGCATAAAAGGTGACCCCGCAGTCAAGGGCACAGATATAGGGTCCCAGGGTGTTTACATTGGTTAAAAAGCTGGAGTCGGAGGCAGCAGCTCCTTTCGTCTTGCTTTATTACCTGTTTCCACAGACTCTCCCTCAGGAAAACCAGCTGGCACTTGTCACCTCTATATCAAGTGTCTGAGCTCATTGTCAGCACCATCCCCCTGCACTTCCTGTGTGTGGTAATGCCAGCACGCAGGACATTGTGTCACCGTGCTGTGGTCTCCTTGCGAAAGCCAGGGAGTATCGAGAGCTGGGACTGGGGTTAATGAGACTTATTAATAAAAGGGGAAATGTTTGGGTACCACTCCCTAATCTGGAGGCCTGCTGATCTGGAGATATGAGGCCATTCAGACTGGGGCACATGGCTGCCTCCCTGGCACCTGCCGCTTGCAGGCACCCGCTGCTGATCTCGCCTGACACACAGTGGGAACGTGAAGCTGTTTGCGAACTGATGTTGAAGCTGTTTGCGAACTGATGTTTGGGATGTTTGTTCGGGATATGCTGCAAGAGATCCCCTTTCCAGTTCAAGGAGCCAAGGAAATGACGTAACTTGTCAACCGAAAGGGGGACCATCCAGTCTGGTCTCCACTCCTGATGTTTGAACCTGTGCGCACGCCCAGTGTGGCCTTGCAGTGTCCTGCGTGTTTTAAAGACTCAGAATGCGTCGGGAGGGAAGAGGTCCCGGGGCTTACGGCCACGTGGGGTGTCACGTGGGGCGTACGCAGGGTCCCTCACATTTTTGTCTGGACGGGGTCTTTCCAGCCCATGGCAGTTGGTGAGCTTCACGTCCTAGAGTCAGTTCCACCAAATACCAGCTTCCTCTCAGCACCGCCTCAGTTGTACGAGGAGAGCATGTAGAATGGGGTTCCGCTGCCGCTGTGGGATACTCGGGCAGGTCTGTCTCGTTAGGAAAACAGTCACCTTTTCATAACGATGACCTGGTGGATTGGTTATTATGGCTGTAACCTGGCAGGTTTGGAGTTAGCGCCTTCCTAAAAGCCTGTCCTTTTCCTGGCCGGCTTTGCTCAGTGGTTAGAGCTTCGGCCCGTGGACTGAAGGCTCCCAGGTTCGATTCCAGTCAAGGGCACGTGCCTCGATCCCCGGCCTCCATTGGGGCGGGAGGCAACCAATTGATGTGTCTCTCTCACATCTGTGTTTCTCTTTGTCTCTCACATCTGTGTTTCTCTCTGTCTCTTCCTCCCTTCCACTTTCTCTAAAAATCAATGGAAAAATATCATTGGGTGAGGATTGAAAAATAAATCTGTATCTATATCTATATCTATATATCTATATATCTATATATCTATATATCTATATATCTATCTATATCTATCTATATCTATATCTATATCTATATCTATATCTATATCTATATCTATATCTATATAAGCCTAAGTGACCATTTGACCAGTAGCTATGATATGCAATGACCACCAGGGGACAGACGCTCTGATTGGTAGGTCAGGTTGCTGCTGGGGCCCTGTCAATCCCGAATCTGGTTCAACCGCACCCCAGACCCAGAAAGGAGGGAGGAGGGAGCCCAATTCCTCACGGAATCGGCCGTGGGTTAGCTTGCTGCTGGGGCCCTGTTGGCCCCGACTCTGGTTCACCTGCACCAGATTCCCTTTTAATGCACACGAATCTGTGCACCGGGCCACTAGTAAATAAATAAAAGCCTGTTCTTGATGCTGGTGAAGATGAGGTCATGCAGCTGGAGACCTTGAGGCAGAGCCTTGGGGACGTCTGTCTGTGTTAGAGCCAGTGCAGGGGGAGGGAGGGCCCGCCTCGCCGTTACAGACTGGACGGTATTAGATGGGGTTTTAGTGAGAAAGCCCCACGCGGGTGCCATGTGGATCGGAGGGCTGGGCCACACTTGTGTCTGAGAGAAAACCATGGTCGTGTGGCCAGATGCACTTGTAAGCCGTTCTCCTGAGAAGATGCGAGTATGTGACACAGGTTCTATTTCAACATGCGTCACTTCGCCTTCTCCAGAGGAGCTCTGAGAAATGTCAAGAAAGCCTTGTGCTTTTCAGCAGAAATAGCTGCATCGATGGGTTCAGGGACCGTCCGCCCAGGGTGCTCAGCACCCAGCCGCCCCGGCCCACGGTGCGGTCCTGTTCCCAGGGCCACGCGGACCCGGTGCCTCCTCATCCTCATTCACAGCGATCGGGACGGCAAGTTCCCGGCCGGTGGGAGGAGGCGAGAGCCGAGGATGAGGTAAGTGGGAGCCAGGCTTTCCCATCCCCGAGGCCGAAGGGCTCGGTCTGGTTGGGAAACTCGGCTGAGAAGCAAGCGGCTGCGCTTTAATGAGTGAGGAGGCCGGGGCCCAGCCCGCTCGCCTGACAGTCACGCTCCCCGGTCCCCGGAGGTGCGGCCATGAATCCGGGATGTCAAACACGCCTACGAGTCAAAGGAAAGAACCCGGCACAAAAGATATCAAGATCACATTAAACGCTTTTTGAAAAAGTTTGCAGATTCCCAAGAAACATCACGAAGATGAGAACAGCCTAGAGCAGTGCTCGGCAAACTGAGGCTCGCGAGCCACATGCGGCTCTTTGGCCCCTTGAGTGTGGCTCTTCCACAAAATACCGACTTCTGCGCGTGGGCCACGAAGTTTCAATAGCACTGTACATGCGCGCCCGCACATGGTATTTTGGGGAAGAGCCACACTCAAGGGGCCAAAAAGCCGCATGTGGCTTGAGAGCCACAGTTTGCCGACCACTGGCCTAGAGCTGTGTATGGAGAGCTCTGTGCTCTGGAGGCTGCGAGAGCGGCAAAGGCAACGAAACACACGTGACAGGGACTGGGCCAGAGACGGGACCCGCGGAGGCCCGACCGTCCTCCCGCCTGGTCCGGCCTCACCCCGCGGTGCCTGAGGGGAAGAAAGGGCACAGAACTGGCCCATGGAAAGAACCTGAAAAAAATCTGCCATTTGCTAGGAAACTCATAAAAAAACCCCCCAGGGCGCAGTCCTGTGCCAGGAAGCCACCCGGCTCCTCGCTAACACACCCGTCACCCAGCATCTGCTCCCTGCTCTCGGGCGTCCGGCCTTGTCCCGGGAATGGCGTGGACATACGGGCGTGTCTGTCCATCGCGTTGTGTCCTACGAGGAGCGTCCCAGGCTGTAGGACGTCACCTCAGCATCGGGGACCGTGAGCGACCGGGGATCCTGCTTCGTCTGGAACTCGGGGTACAGTGAGTGACCCCCTGGAACTGGAGAGGAAAAAGCTGTGCGCTGGAAAAGGGAATGCTTACAAAGCCGCCTGGCAACATTGAGGTGGATGGCAGCAGGAAGCGAATTCTTTGTTTGACATGAAGAGGGATGGAGATGCTCACTCATCAAGCTATTCTGTGACCCCACATGAGTTACCGAACAGTAGAGTTAGAACGCGGCGCGATTATTTAAGGAGCATCATGGAGGCTTTTCCTCAGAAGGCCTGTTCTTCCAAACTACTGTGGACAAGCCTTGGTGTTCCAGCTCTGATCAGCTGATTAACTAGGACAACCCAATCATTCACATATTCATCTAATGAGTGGGCTGGCAGAACGTACTTTATCAGCATCTGATCTCTAGCCTGCATTTTCTCACCATTTGCTGTTGGATTTATTGCACAAAAGATTTTAATCCAATGCATCCATGAACAGGTTGACTCAGAGCTCCGATGGAGTGTGATAGGGCGAGGAATGAACCTCGGGTGAACCCAGCCACGTGGGAGGGGCTGAGAAGGAAGGAGGATGCTTGCAGAATCGCAGGGCGAGAGTCCCTTGATACTGATCTTATTTTCTGTCCCAAATGCCAGTCTTCCATGGTGGATGCCTCAGGCGTACTCCGAGCCCAACCAAGAGTACGTTTTGGGGGTTGACTGGTTGGGCCCTGGGGTACACCGGGCGAGCCCTCGGACAGCCTGCAGGAAGAGGGGAAGTGTCCTCGGATTTTGGAAAGGGACTTACTGCTCAAGAGCCCACTTTTGGCACCTCTTCCTCAGTTCACCCCAAGGTCACAGCCAGGATCTGTGTGTCAACCCCGGAAAGACAGCCTGAGTCAGCTATGACTGCGTGGGGCTGCGGCAAGCAGCACACCCAGGCCAACCCTGGCGAGGTCGGAGCTACCCAGGTGTTTTTGCCCAAACTGGGAACTCGAACCTATTTTCCTCAGAATGCAAATACCTGTCCTGGTGCTTTTGGGATTGCAAAAATAACAGCGTGGCTTCTAAAGCCCTGGGTGATGCATAGACTCTATCGCAGGAAGATCTCCTAAAACATGACTGCGGAGCGGTGAGCACAGCTAACCGTGTGGCAAGTCTCTGTCCAGGCACATCTCTATGCATAGACAACTTCATGCAACTGGAATGGCATAGCTTATTAACTTGCTCTGTTAAGTAATATGGTTAAGTCATATGGTGATCATCTTTTGATGTTAATCTGTACACACATTAGAATTCTTAATTTCCTGGCATTCTGTTTTATGGCTTTACCAACAGTTTATTATCTCTTCCCACATTAATAAATGGGAACGTTGCGTGGATGTTATTAGCAATGTTCCCATAACCATCCCTACGCGTGCCTCGTGGCGGACGTATCTGCCTCCTTCGTGGGGTCTCCGTTGAAGCAGACTTGCTGGGTGCGGGGCACACACATCCGTAAGGCTCTGCCTCCTGGCGCCCAATTGCCCGCAGGAAGCTCGTTCCAATTCCTCCTCCACTTGCAGGGCTTGCAAACACGAGAACATTATTTCATATATATACCCGGTATATGAACTAATATATAAAAATCTGCATGATTTATTACTGATTTCAGAGAGGAAGGGAGAGAGAGATAGAAACGTTAACGATGAGAGAATCATTGACCGGCTGCCTCCTGCATGCCCACTATTGGGGACCGAGCCTGCCTGTCCGTGGCCTGAGGCCCCTCCCTGGCCGTGACCTCTCCGCCAACCTGACATCCACGGTCTCGGTGGCCAGGACAGTGTGAGAGCCTCAAAGCTGCGATCACCGGAAGCGCCGTCTTCTCACTGGAAGTTCCCAGGCAGAGCTGTCTCGCGAGTGGCTGTGAAGCGTCCTTGGCGATCCTGTGAGTGTCTGTGTGTGGAACCCTGGGGCCGCGTTGCTACCCACCTCGTCCACCCACATTGTACTGTCACAGGTCCGCATGCGACTATGACCGGAAGCTTCTTGCCTCGGCGGAACTGCTCATCTCTTGCTTTCTGGCTTTAGTTCAGGAATTGCCTTCGGATGGGCATTTTCTCCTTCTGTTTTCCCCGCCCACTTTTCCATCTCTCTTCCTGGGGATCTTTTCCCACAAGGAGCTACACGCAAGCCCCTGTCTGAGGCTCCGGGTTCTGGAAAAACCAAGGCTAAGCCACTGCCCAGCACACCGCCGCGAAGAGAAGCAGTTTTAATTAGCAGCACACATCTCCCTCTCAACAAGCCACTGATGTCAGAGGCACCAAGCAGCTCTTTCTTCGTTATTACATTTATTGGTTAATAAGATTATGTAGGTTTCAAGTGTACATTCCTATGGTACATGATCTGCATAGTGCACTGCCCGCCCACCAGCAAAGTCAAGTCATCTTAAAGGAGCTCTTCTTACAGAAAAGTTGGCTCTGCAATGCTCTAGAGTTAAGAGCCCAACTCTACTGAGAAACCCAATGGCCAGCTGCGACCGACAGTTAATTTAATTTTGTGAAAATAGAGATGGAATGGATGATTCCAATGGCCCTATTCTATAGAAGTTTAATTCTGGAATATATGGTCAAAGGCCTTATTAAATTTTATTAAAAGGTTTTTGTTTATGTTCTTCTTTTTGAGACACTATCCAAAAAACAAAAGATATTTTCGTAGACAAAGTTGTATAGTCTTGAATTAAAAGGCTCCACAATAGAGACTCAGGATGCAAATGAAAATGTTTTTTTCCTCAACCAATTGTCGCTGGGCTGATCAAAAATAAAAATAAAAAGACTTCCCACCAACAACACATAGTCTACGTTTCTATGAGAAGTTTTACCGACCCTACTATTCAAAGACGAGAGAGAAAGAGAGAGAGAGAGAGAGAGAGAGAGAGAGAGAGAGAGAGAGAGAGAGGCTCACGTACTCATGCTTTCTTAGGTCGTTCTCTGATCCTTTTCTGAAGTTCTAGTTATAGGCTCCAGACAATCCTTTTTCCCTCCGGTTTTAATGTCACTCTCTTAACAATTGCCACATTTAGCTGTGGCTGCGGCCGTGGCTCGGTTGATAGGGTGTCACCTACTGCACCGAAAGGTTGCTATTGATTCCTGGTCAGGGCACATGCCCAGGTTGTAGGCTCGATGCCAGTACGGGGCTTGCTGGAGGCAGCTAATCAATGTTTTGCTCTCACATCAATGTTTCTCTCTCTCTTCCTCTCCCTTCCTCTCTCTCTAAACATCAATTAAAAAGTAATTGCCACGTCTAATCCGTAGTAGATATCTAAAGTCACTTTAATCAAAACATTTCTAGAAATGTCTGGAATCGGCATATCACAGTCAGAAAATAGATGTCGGGGGTGGGGCTTGGGAGCGATCGCTAATGGGGGAGGGGTTTCCTTGTGCGATGATGACAGTTCTCTAAAACTGGATGGTGCTGATGGTTACACAAGTCTGTGAACTAAAACCACCGAAGTGTGCACTTTGAATGGGTGAATTTGTTGTAGGTGAATCACATCTCAATAAAAATCAAACCTTAGAAACATAAAACTTTCTAGAAGCACTTGATATGTTTCCCTGGGGAAATATTGCCCAGCACGGTCCCCACTCCTTTTCTTCCGCTCTCTCTGCTGGAGAAAGGAGGGGCGGCGGGAGCGCCCACCTGACCTCCCGGAAGGTCAAGGTCAACTCTGGCCCTTTGCTCTGTTTGGTTACAGGAGGACAAAGCGTCCTTCAGTCCCGAGTCTGAGGTTTCACCCCTGTGACCCACCCAGGGGCACCTCCACTCACCCCTACAACCGCCTGGGGGGCACCCACAGGGCCCTGCAGCATTAGTGTCTGACCACCAGGACCCCTGGACGCGGATGTCCGGCCGTCACAAGCCCAGGGCTGCCATGTGTGCAGACAAGATGGCAGGGACCTGATCCCCCGCGAGCCCCTGAGCAGCAAGTTAACAGTGGGCAGAGGAGCCCCGCTGGCTTGGCTTTGCATTCACAGGGAAGAGCCATCCCTATTGGCAGCTGAGGAGACAGCCCCTCGGGGGACCAATTACTCTCTCTGTGCTGCACACACGGCAGCAGCCGCCAGCCCGGGAGCCGCTCTGCTGGGCCTCCCTCCCCCGGCCACGCGGGGCTCAGACGTGAGTTGTTCTTCTTGTCAAAACTGCCATTAATGACACAGTTAAGTAACTGGGGACCACAGAGCTCTTAATTAGGGAAACGGCTCTCAGAGAAGTGACTGCCCAGTTTTCGGCTGCCGACTGCTCTCAGGCTGCTCAGAGAGGCGCGCTGCGTGGAGAGATGAGAATTCGAGGACCCAGTTTCTGCCGGATTATTCCTTTCTGAGGAGTAGAGGATCCTTAACATTTTATCAGAAGTAGGGCCGGCTGCTCGATTTTCAGAGTTGATTTCCTTTAGTTCTGCAGAAGGAAAAGGATGACTGGGGAGGGGAGAATTGTTACCCTCTCCCAGGTGCTAGACAGGGTTTGGCTGCACGGCTGTGGTGGGAATCTGGAAGCAGCCTGTGTGGTCGGATGCTACCCACTGCACCCACACGCATGCGGATGACTGTCCTGCTCAGACTCCTGCCCCTCCCGCCCGGTGAATCACATGCCTCAATACTTTTCCTCCTCATCCTTGGATTGGTTTAGTATCAGATGTCATTTAGGGACCGTTGCAGACAGCTGGCCAGTACATTTTCATCTTCCATCAGCTATATATTGTGTGAGCTCAGTGTTGGCCAGGAAGCTGGAAGGGCCAATGGCGGGTCCGGCAACCAGACCCTCCAGACCCTCCAGACCCTCTCCCACCACCACCTCCTCCAGACTCTCTCCCACCACCACCTCCTCCAGACCCTCCCCTCCACCACCTCCTCCAGACCCTCTCCCACCACCACCTCCTCCAGACCCTCCCCCACCACCACCTCCTCCAGACCCTCTCCCACCATCACCTCCTCCAGACCCTCTCCCACCACCACCTCCTCCAGACCCTCCCCCACCATCACCTCCTCCAGACCCTCCCCCACCACCACTTCCTCCAGACCCTCTCCCACCACCACCTCCTCCAGACCCTCCCCCACCACCACCTCCTCCAGACCCTCCCCCACCACCACCTCCTCCAGAACCTCTCCCACCATCACCTCCTCCAGACCCTCTCCCACCATCACCTCCTCCAGACCCTCTCCCACCATCACCTCCTCCAGACCCTCTGCCAGCATCACCTCCTCCAGACCCTCTCCCACCATCACCTCCTCCAGACCCTCTGCCACCATCACCTCCTTCAGACCCTCTCCCAGCACCACCTCCTCCAGACCCTCTCCCACCACCACCTCCTCCAGACCCTCTGCCACCATCACCTCCTCCAGACCCTCTGCCAGCATCACCTCCTCCAGACCCTCTCCCACCATCACCTCCTCCAGACCCTCTGCCAGCATCACCTCCTCGAGACACTCTGCCAGCATCACCTCCTCCAGACCCTCTCCCAGCATCACCTCTTCCAGACCCTCTCCCAGCAGCACCTCTTTCCAGACCCTCTCCCAGCAGCACCTGCTCTAGACACTGTCCGAACTATAAGACTGCACGAAAGACCTTCGCAAGAGAACTTGTTCTCCTACAAATCCCAGCTGAGGGAATTGACGCCCATGTTTCGGCACAGGGGAGACTGTTAGATCAGCAGCCGAATGGGGCGGGGCCCGCACTAGAGCCGCAGAGGGGACTTGTAAGAACATAACCTTACTGCTTCATTGTGTTTGAAAGTACCGAAGACCAGTACGTTTAGTTGAAAGACTGGTGGCAGATAGTTGAATTTTGGATTCGAACTGGGACCGTCGGCTCTAAAAACC
>NW_005871599.1:474365-497867 GCF_000147115.1 Myotis lucifugus | reverse complement strand
GCACTGCTGACATCCAGCCTTCTCGTTGGCTTAAAGTACTCTTCCTGCACACACACCCCGAATGAAGAAAAGTGCTGCTGTTAATAGAAACGTTTGATTGGACTCCTTTTAACAATCAGTGGTAGGCAAAATATGATGCTTGCCTATTGGCTTGGTGATTTTGATTTCCTCATTTCAATTTAAGTGATGGGGGTTTGGAATATGGACCACTCCTAATTCATTCTTCTAAGCAAAATTAAAAATACATGCAAAATTGTACTATACAATACAGCAGTACCCAACTTGTGTCACCCGTTTCTCTCAGGAGTAGTCCAGTAACAAGTTGGCGATAATATTCCCACTGGACTCATGAGGTCGCTGGAGCAATGGGGGATTGAATCGTCTGACCAAGGTCAATTCTAATAAATCAAGTGGCTGGGCCTCCACGTTCAATTATCCAGCTAGTCCTGGTCATAGAATTTCACTCAGCACACTGAATTATTTTGATTTATTTAAAGCATCTATCTTAAAGGGGCAGAACGAATCCAAATAAGCAGTTCGATTTAGGCAGCACCGGGAAGGGGTGGGGTGGCTGCTTGAGCTCAGATGACCTCAGTGCCCAGACATCCCCATCCCCTGGAGGCCTTCTCCTGCAGATAAGTTCAGGAAGGATTTTGCTCAGTTCATGCTCTTCCATTAGCTGCCCTGCCCTCCCTTATCCTTCCTGCCACTTAATGGGTATAAAGAAATGTGTGTTTGTGAGCTATCCACTTGGAAATGGCTCTCATAATTGCTGTTTGTACTGCTTCCAGTCAGCCAGTCTTTTCTCTGTCAAGAGGGGTGGTCTGATGGCCTCAGGAATTCTACAAATGTGGGGAATGTGCACGAGTCTGGGGCTCTGATTTCAAGGCAACTTCACCTGGGCTCCCCTCTCTTTCCTTGATGACGGACGTAAAGAAAACGTGGGTAATTAGGTTAATCTCTTTAAGAAAAATTTCTTGATAGAAGCTGTGTGTCAGCACTGGAAAGGTCACTGCAGAAAGGTGGCCTGATTCATCTTGGCCACTCCATCTGAAACGTTTTCTCGGTCTGAGAACCCAATGCAATAGATTTTGGAATGACCTAATGAGTGTTATATTTCTTCCATAGCAGGAAAGAGAGAAATTTCTTTTCCCAACTGTGGTCCTTCTATTCCTCTTTTCTTTAAGTCCCACGAGTGGTATTTAATCGTTGAGAACATTATGCTTTGCATATGGTAAAGATTGTTAAAACCATTGGGGAAATTTACCAGGAAATTGGCACATTTTTTCCTTCTTCCTCTTTCTTCATTGAACTAACAATGATCTTAACACTCTGCTTTCTGTGATCTCAGAGTCATAGTAACAGGATGAGCTTTAAGGGTTCTCCCAAATGTGTACAGACTGGCTTTGTTCGTATCTGCTTGGAGTTTCATCTGAGGGGGATGCACCAGAATCATGGAGAGTTCATGAAGACTTCGATGCTGTCTATTACCTTCAGAGTTTCCGGAAGGAGTCCCAAGAATTTGCCTCCCTAACATGTTCTCAGCTGATGCGGATGTTGCTGGTCCCTGGGTCACATTTTTTTTGAAAGGAGAAGGAAGAAAGAGGGTATAACAAGTGCCACACCCGACATCTGAAGCCACTATTCCTTGTCCTATGGACTTGTTGGGGTTTTTTTTGTTTTTTGTTTTTAAATATATTTTATTGATTTTTTTTTTACAGAGAGGAAAGGAGAGGGATAGAGAGTTAGAAACATCGATGAGAGAGAAACATCGACCAGCTGCCTCCTGCACACCTCCTACTGGGGATGTGCCCGCAACCAAGGTACATGCCCTTGACCGGAATCGAATCTGGGACCTTTCAGTCCACAGGCCGATGCTCCATCCACTGAGCCAAACCGGTTAGGGCTGGACTTGTTATGTTGAAAGTGTTAGAACAACCTGTGTCACTAGGAAGTTTCTAATTCTATTATCAACATGTTAGGATGCTTGAAAAATGGGCCAATGTTATATTTGAAAAATATGACTAGCTTCTTAAGAGAAACTCAAGATATCGTTTTCCCCTTTTTGTTCTAAGATCTTATTGTGGAATCATTGTGTTATGAGAAAAATGACTACAAATGCCACCAGGAAAGAAAGATCTTAGTATGATATTTGGGTTAACACCTCTTGGAGAAGGATTTGTTTTTCCTATGTCACATGGCTTAAAAGGTTAGTTCACCAGGACAAGCCTGGATGTGTCTGGACTGAGCTAATGAGCAGCTGAATAGTTTACCCATAAGTGCAGAGTAATCCTTATGCCCATATGATATAATATGGAAAGTAATCAACAGTTTCAAAAACTGACATCACCTGGCCTATTGTTTTCATTTGACTTAACCGATAGTTCCTACATGCCTTAAAGGGAAAACTGGACCAATTAATAGAGGAGGGAGAAACCAGCTGGCAAAAAGGCAAGGCACAACTCTAATTACATACGAAAGCCCAGCCACAATTTTCAGATATAGCGTGTGGAGCTGGGTGAGAAAACAGGGCAGTAAGAAGCCAGTGCCCAGCAACGATTAGAGGTAGAACCTGCTGCCAAGGGACTTAATGACAAGTTCCAACAATGTCACAGATGCTTTGTGAAAGGAACAACCAGATTATAATTGACCAACTATTATAAACCAGTGGCCCGGTGCACAAAATTCGTGCACCTTAAAAGGGAATTAATTAGAGGAAATATTTTAATATTGCTATTTGTCCTTTCTCTATAATAGAAGTGCCAGAGCTGAAATAAAATTGGTAAAATGTATATGAAAATCTCCCTCCTTTCAGAGTCTGGGTTGCACTGTGGGACCCAGAATCAAGTCCCTACCCACCCGTGTGTGCCTTGAAATCGCGCGAGACCCAGACCTGGCCGGCCCCACCCCTGTCAAGCACCACTGGGCATGGGGTGCAGCCTCAGGTCCCCCGTCAAGCCCCGCTGGGTGTGGGGTGCAGCTTCAGGTCCCTCATCAAGACCCGCTGGGCATGGGGTGTGGCCTCAGGTCCCCCGTGAAGCCCCGCCAGGTGGGGACGTGGCCTCAGGTCCCCCGGCCCCGGCGCGAGAGTGCAAGGGTGCGACGACCATTTGCATATTAGCTCTTTATTATATAGGATGAAGTTAATGATTATGTCTTCCTTGTCTAAATGACCTCTAGAGTGAGGTGTGTGTGTGTGTGTGTGTGTGTGTGTGTGTATGTATTCTGACAGCTTAGTGATGAACCTGTAGTCTCTAAATGGAAAACTGTAAAGCTTTTTTACAATTTTAGGTTAGTTTCTGATATTTAATGGTAGAAAACGGTACAGAACTATAAAGTGAAAACAATAGGCTAACTATTGATGGAGCAATTTTATTTATTTAAAAAAATATTGATGAGAGAGAGAGAGATATTGATATGAGAAACACCAATCTGTTGCCTCCCGCATGCGCCCTGACCAGGGATTGAACCCACAATCTGGGTATGTGTTCTGACCAGTAATCAAACCTGCCACCTTTCAGGACAATGCTCCAACCAACTGTGTCACACCAGCCAGGGCAAAAAAAAAATTTTTTTTTATTCCTCACCTGAGGATATGTGTATTGATTTTAGAGAGAGAGGGAGGGAGACAGATTGACCGACATCAATGTGAGAAACATATCGGTTGCTTTTCATATGCGCCCCCAACTGTGGAAGGAACCTGCAAGCTTAGGGTTTATGGGACAACACTCCAACCAACTGAGACACCCAACCTGGCCGAGAAACTTAATTTTTGATCTCCCAGCTCAGCACCTCTGTGTTATCCAAAGAAATTTTACTGTTGAGTTAAAGAACTGGAGGACAATTATATAGGTTTTGGAGCTCTGGATACCTCCTACCATGAGGCACCTCACATCCTGTTCTACAGAAGGCATCTAAAAAGGAAAGGCTGACAAACATTTGACCAGGGAGGCAAATGATTGTCTCCTGGCATTTTCTATCTCTGCTTCTTGACTATTGTTTCCTCATTTTGTCACCCTGCCTGTGTTAACTGGTCTTCATCCTACCTTCTGTCTTCACCCTTGCTGCCACTGCCTGCACCAAAGACAGAGAATTTGAAGAATCCCAAGCAATTCTAGTCTAACCTCTAATTCAGTGGTTCTCAACCTTCCTAATGCTGCGACCCTTTCATACAGTTCCTCATGTTGTGACCCAACCATAAAATTATTTTCGTTGCTACTTCATAACTATAATGTTGCTACTGTTATGAATCGTCATGTAAATATCTGATATGCAGGATGTATTCTCATGGTTACAAATTGAACATAATTAAAGCATAGTGATTAATTACAAAAGCAATATGTGATTGCCGAAACCGGTTTGGCTCAGTGGATAGAGCGTCGGCCTGCGGACAGAAAGGTCCCAGGTTCGATTCCGGTTAAGGGCATGTACCTGGGTTGCGGGCACATCCCCAGTAGGAGATGTGCAGGAGGCAGCTGGTCGATGTTTCTCTCTCATCGATGTTTCTAACTCTCTATCTCTCTCCCTTCCTCTCTGTAAAAAATCAATAAAATATATTAAAAAAAAAAGCAATATGTGATTATATATGTGTTTTCTGATGGTCTTAGGCGACCCCTGTGAAAGGGTCGTTCGACCCCCAAAGGGGTTGCGACCCACAGGTTGAGAACCGCTGCTCTCAATGACCTCAGTCTCAGCTCTTTGGGGCTCCTCCATTCAAAAAAAATTTGCTATTTCAGTTTTTGTCAGTTGCTTCAGATTGGGCTAGAGAGCCTTATTGCACTCTGTGCATCTCAAAAGCAGTCCCGCCCATGAACAGAAAGCTAAGAGTCATATCTAACATCTATTGAGCACTTAGCATTGGAGGCATTTTTAAATACTTTAATGCATCAAAGCATTTTACCTATGTGACAACCCTAGGGTAGTAACCAAAACTATTCCCATTTTACAGATGAGGGGTCTAGACCTGTGGTCGGCAAACTGCGGCTCTCGAGCCACATGTGGCTCTTTGGCCCCTTGAGTGTGGCTCTTCCACAAAATACCACAAAATACCACGTGTGGGCGCGCACGGACAGTGCGATCGAAACTTCATGGCCCATGCGCAGAAGTCGGTATTTTGTGGAAGAGCCACACTCAAGGGGGCAAAGAGCCACATGTGGCTCGGAAGCCGCAGTTTGCCGAGCCACAGTTTGCCAACCACTGGTCTAGGCACCATGAGGCTAAGTAACTTATACAAGTTTCCCCAGGTAGTGAGGGCAGAGCTAGGATTGAATCCAGTTCCAGTCTGTGCTCCTAAGCACATGCCTGTGCTGAGAGCTTTGCCTCCCGGGTGGTGAGTTCTTCCTCCTGTAGAGAAATGTGCCATCTCCCTTAAACCCGGCTCCCACCCCCAATAAGACAGGTGGCCCCACCTTTCCCCTCCCTTCTACTTGGGGTCATTGCTGGTTTCCCAAGTCATAACCACCAAACACAAAGTCCTCTGCAGAGCAGGGGATGAGGCTGTAGGGGGCCTCATGGAAATACCACTTCTGGTGTTCTTTTTCTTGCATTTTTACTGAAAACATGATTGAAATATTTCCATATCAGTGATAAGAGCTTCCTTAACTCCCCTCCCCTTGTGATATCAAGATCCCACTCCTTTCGAATCCTAATTAATTCGAATTTGCTAAATAACTAAACTGGGGTGAAGGTTTGTTTATAAAATGACTCCATTCCATTCGAGTTGCTGAGTACAATAAAATAGAGACCAATTTTCACATACTCAAAAAACACACAACTTTACAGGAATATATTTGTACCTCTAAAGCACTTTATTTTAAGAAGAATACGTAGAGATCAGAAATCAGGATTTTAGAAATCACTTTCTTAAGCCAGGCTCCGAACGAATTTAGCTTACTTTAACAAATTAGATCCAGAAAAGAAATCTTTAAAAATGAGACTTGTTGGTTTCATGTCAATGTTGAGATCATTCGTGTCTCGATCTAACAAATATTTAATTTCTAATGTATGCTTGGCAGGGAAGAGACAGCTCTGAGCAAGAGAGATGTTCTCAGCCTCTTGCTTAAAGTCCAGGGAAGGACAAACACTGAATTAAATAATTATGCTAAAATCTTATGTGCATTATGATGGAGGATGATCGATGATCTGTGGAAGCTTTCAGTGGGGGACCTAACCCTGGTAGAAGTGAAGGCCTTCCAGAATATTTGGTGTTTATGCTGAGACCTAAAGAAATTGGAGGATCAGCCTAGTGATGAGTAAAGGACAAGCATTCCAGGTAGAACCAACAGCGTGTGTGAAAAACCAGGGGTGAGAAAGTGTGTTGTATATTCAGATAACGGAAAGATGACCTAGAATCAGATTGCATTGAGCTGATGAGCACGTCAGACCTAGAAGGATGGAGAAAATGTCCAGTGGCGCCAGGTGTAGGATGCAGGTCACCTGATTTTAAGAGCTGGCATTCTGCCAGACATCCCATGGCCTTCTGCGGACTTAGTAGACCTTTAAGGAAAGGCTGCTGCTAGTCCATATGCACCTTTGCCTGCATTAGAAATATAATCTACTTTTATATTGTCATAATAAAAATTTTCCTCGAAAAAGTCTGCCAAAAGTTATGGCAATAAATATACAAATCTATAGCATCTGTCATCTTAATGGTTCCCCTTAGATGTACAACACTCACAGTCGTGTTGGCCCCTGAGGAGTCAGATCAATCAAGCCTGAGGTAGTAATCTTTGAAGCTTCTGTTGGGGAAGAGTCTATAACCATCTTACTCTAGTGGCTTTTTAATGGTTTCTGATGGGATTCCCAGAATGGAACCATTGACCTTGACCTCCTCTCAGGTGTCTTATGATCTCTTAGCTCCAGATTTATGACCCATTGCCTGCTGTAATCTTCAACATTCCTGTTGGTTCTCCCACCTGCTTGCCTCATGGTTTCTGACTTATTACTTTTCACAGTGAGGTTCGTTTCCTTAGTTTGAAAGGAACCATCAGATTATAGAATTAGACTTTTAATTTTTCCTCCTTATTGGGTTGCTCTCCTCCTGTTGAGTCTTTCTTGTGGCTTTGTTTGGGAAGGTCTCTGGAGTCTCTTCTTTTTTAAAATTAAATTTATTGGGTTGACATCCTACATAACAAAACCCTAATATGCAAATTGAGTGAATGGTGGAATGACCAGTCACTATAACGCACACTGGCCACCAGCGGGCAGATGCTCAACGCAGGGAGCACTGCTCAGCCAGAAGCCGGGCTCACGCAGCACCTGAACTGCGAGAGGGATGTCTGCCTGCCAGCTTAGGCCTGATCCCTTGAGGGGTCCCAGACTGCGAGAGGGCACAGGCCGGGCTGAGGGACCCCCCCTACACACACACACACACACACACACACACACACGCACACGCACCAAGTGCATGAATTTCATGCACTGGGTCTCTAGTTGTTTAAAGGTTTCAAGTCTCACCACCCAAAGTCAGATCTTCTTCCATCACCATATATTCCACCCCCTTTACTCTTAATGGAATCTCTTCTATAAAGGGCAAGCTGGAGAGAAATTGAAGGTGGACTTGGGTTAGAATAGATTTCCTACTTGGGAAACATTAGTTTTACACAGTGTTCATAGGCGTACAACAAAAAGAGGGAAGAATCATTAGTCAAATAATCTTGGCAACTGGGGGGGTAAAAAGGGCAACCATCATTCTACACTTAAGAGTCTTCAGAGTCATTATTACGCTAGTGTGCTTATGAAGATGCAAGTGTATCCAGCATTTGCAAGATTTATTTGTCCATATAAGTATTGAGGTTCTTGTGCTCCATGGAATACTCCTGCCACCTGGGATTGGTAGCTTAATCAGGCCATGGAAGGACTTGGTTTAGAAGAGGGAGACAATATCTCATTCCTGGATGCCCACAGAGACATAGCAAAGGACAGACTCATTCTGGGCGGGTTATCCATATTCCAGGCAGCATTTAGTGACAATGGAAGGAGTGGCCAGGGAAGGCTAGAGGTAGAATCCCACCCAAGGAAAGAGAAATGGTAAAGTCTGAGGATCACACTACACTGAGAAATTGGAGTGCCCATCTGGAAACAGGAGCTGGAAGATAGCGGTCGGGGATAAGTGTGGTCTCCAAAGAACTGTCAAAGCCATGGCAGAGTGTTGAAAAGCCCTGAAACCAGTTATACAGGCTTTGTTCTTTCTCTCTTGTAAGTATCAGGGAGACACAGTGGACGTTGGCTTCTGCATTACCAAACTGACATTGAGTGGCTTCTTTTAGCCAGGGTTTCTCAACCATGGCACTACTGACATTTTGGGTCACATAATTCTTGGCTGAGAGACTGTCCTGTGATTGATAGGATGTTTAGCAACATCCTCGGATTCTACTCACTAGAAACCAAATGTATCCCCACCCCCAGTTGTGACAAACAAAGTATCCGAGACATCACCTAATGCTGCCTGGAAGGGGGAGCAAAAATGCCCCTGGTTGGGAACCACTGATTTAGGAGGTCCCATTGCCAGGCATCTCTTCTTCGGTGTCTCCACTTCTCTGCTCATTTCCCTTAACATCGCCTCTTTACTCACTCTAGTCCAGCCGTGGGCAAACTACAGCCCGCGGGCCGGATCCGGCTCATTGAAAATGAATAAAACTAAAAAAAAAAAGACCGTACCCTTTTATGTAATGATGTTTACTTTGAATTTATATTAGTTCACACAAACACTCCATCCATGCTTTTGTTCCGGCCCTCCAGTCCAGTTTAAGAACCCATTGTGGCCCTTGAGTCAAAAAGTTTGCCCACCCCTGGTCTAGCCACACTTGCCGTGAGGATATAGAGACCTGCGCACAAAAGGAGCTGGGCTGAGTGGGCCACCTGGGCTCCAGATAGAGCTTGGGTGAAAGCCACGGCCCTGAGAGATGAGAGATGAGCCAGGTGGGGAGAGATGGCGGGAGTCCTAGGTATGACAGGCTGATGCTCCAATGTTCTTCTTCTTGCTTCTTTCTTTTTTTAAAAAAATATATTTTATTGATTTTTTACAGAGAGGAAGGGAGAGAGATAGTTAGAAACATTGATGAGAGAGAAACATCGATCAGCTGCCTCCTGCACACCTCCTACTAGGGAGGTGCCCGCAACCAAGGTACATGCCCTTGACCGGAATCGAACCCAGGACCTTTCAGTCCGCAGGCCAATACTCTATCCACTGAGCCAAACCGGTTATGGCTTCTTTCTTCCTCAGTGGGCAAGAAGTGGGACAGGGGTGCACCTGAGGCTGTGCCCATGCCTGCGCCTCTTCCATTCCCATCCTCAATAGATCCTCAATTTTTGTTTCCAATTGCCATGTCTCCCTTGCCCTGTGCGTCCTCTTTCCTTCACTTTTTCACTGCTTTCTGCCCCTTCCATGGCAAGTTTGAGCATCCTAGGTCAGTGGTCCTAGGCTCGGCAAACTGTGGCTCGCGAGCCACATGCGGCTCTTTGGCCCCTTCAGTGTGGCTCTTCCACAAAATACCGGCTCTTCCACAAAATACCGAATTCTGCGCATGGGCCACAAAGTTTCAATCGCACTGTACGTGCGCGCCCGCACGTGGTATTTTGTGGAAGAGCCACACTCAAGGGGCCAAAGAGCTGCATGTGGCTCGCGAGCCGCAGTTTGCGGTCCTAGGTAAAAGGGAAGACTCATTGGGATGAGTTGAATTCTGTGTATCAAAGGAAGCAGTCCATCCTTTACTTGACTTCATTCCCTCCCAATGGCATGAACTCTCTTAACTCAGAAAATTCCACAGTCATACTTGCCAACAGCGATTAGACACATCACAGTACACATGGATACATATGTGCTTTAACACAAACACAGATAACACTACTTCTGCTTCCACTGAAACAGTGTATTTTTGTTCCTCTACTCTATTGTCTTATCTAGACACCTCTTAATGCGGGACAGCTTCAAAAGTCACCTTACCTTTGATCCGGTCCTCACCAAACTGCAAGTAGCACCCCTATGTCTGCTTGGCTATCTTTAAAGAATACGGGAGACGCGCGACTCAGTCCCAATGAGAGACCTTAGTGGAGGACAGATGGAGAAGCATTTGCGTTCTCATGGGTTGGCCCAAAGAATATGGATGTCCCTTGTTTTCAGCTTGGTTTTTGGAGTCTTTCCATGTTGTGGTTGTGTCTGGAAATCCCTGATGTTGTGGTGAGCTGTGCAAACCATTATGTGATGGCACTTCTTACTACCTGTCCATAGTTGCTGGATGGTGAATTTGGCACATTATAGAGATCTATCCCAGATCTTAACTTGCTGGTCTTGAAAAATGCATGTATCCTTCTTGCTTAAATTCACTGTAAATCAGATGCCTGTGGCTCCCATCTTATTCCCAGCCATTATAGTGTTTGTAATCTCTTCTTTGTTTTCACTTGAAAGTTGACCTGCATCTACCACTTCACATTTCTAATTAGTGATTTCACCTCTCTAGTCTGCTGTTTTCTCCCTTTTTCCCAGTCTCTTCTTTCCCCTTCCTTTTGTTCTCTTTTCTTTTCTTTACCTGATTTAAATTTATTTTTCCCTCCGCGAAATTTTTTCATCTGTATTCCAGTGATCGTCAACATTTGTGGGTGCTGAATTTGGACAAGACTTGTGTTCAATATTATGGAAAATATAAACACAGACGTGATTCATGCCCTACCATCAAAGAAATTCATAATTTGAATTATAATACGTGACAAATGATAAAACTGTATTTTTTGCAATCCACTAATGCCACAAAAATGGATTGAGTAAAATATGTTTGAGGCAATATTTGGGGCACTAGATGTACACTGGAGAATAAAATAGACTCCCCAACATTGCTTATAGTCTTAGATGTCTTTAATGATGAGATGTAATATCTATTTAATAATAGGGATGTATTTTTTCAGGAATAAAAGCTGAGTTAAATGCTCATATCAGTTGTGAGATACTCCTTGACTTCAGAAAAATATTAATGTGGAAAAAAAGTTTCCTTTTACTTTGGTCGCAGAAATTCTGAAATGAAGATGTATATGTAAGTGGTTAAGAAAATGTTTCCAGATGAAGCAGGTTAAGGGAATAGGGCATGCAGGCAGCAAGGGCGAAAGCCAGGCAGGGAGGCAACGTGAAGCGAAGTCCCACCCTCCTCCTGATACCCCACAGAGTAGCTCTGGAGCGCAGTCTCAGAGGTTGCCACCTCCTCTGGTACAGGGAGCAGTTTCCTTCATGATAGTCATGAGCTAAGGGTCGTCTCCCAGGTGTGTCAGGACCTGTGACGCCACAGTGCTCTCATAGCCCGAAGGCAGTCCTGGGTGCAGTCCCTAGAAGCCAAAATGTACTTAAACCAGGGGAGATGACCCAGAGTGAAAAGGAGCTCAGGGATCTGGAGGCAGCAAAAGTGTCTACTACAATTTTATCTCAGATCAAAGACCCCTGGTAAGCATCACCGTTTATACCGTATTTTTCCGTGTATAAGACGCTCTTTTTTTCTAAAGTCATTAGACTGAAAATCGAGGGGTGTCTTATACACAGAAGTCAGCTGAGGAGGAAGCCATGCACGGGTGCATAGCTGCCCATACCTTGTCAAACAGGCTTCCTCCAATCACAAGCCTTATTGTACGTCAGCTGATGCCATAATTGGAGGTGGAGAGTGCGCAGATGCAACAGGGACCTGAATGTTCTGAGCCCATAAAGATGCCAAAAAATAAAAAGATAAATACTGGTAAGCGATTGTCTTACTCTGCAAAATTCAAACCGAATGTAATCAACTGTGCAAAAGAGCATAGAAGTAGAGCTGCAGAGCCGTAACCGGTTTGGCTCAGTGGATAGAGCGCCGGCCTGTGGACTGAAGGGTCCCAGGTTCGATTCCGGTCAAGGGCATGTACCTTGGTTGCGGGCGCATCCCCGGTGGGGGGTGTGCAGGAGGCAGCTGATCGATGTTTCTCGCTCATCGATGTTTCTAGCTCTCTATCCCTCTCCCTTCCTCTCTGTAAAAAAATCAATAAAATATATTTTTTTAAAAAAGAAAAAGAAATAGAGCTGCAGAGAGGCAATTTGGACCCCCTCCCACTGAGCTTATGATCAGACAGTAGAGAAAACAGGAAGAACAACTCCTTAAGATGCCAAGAAAGAAGGCCTTAAGAAGAAAACCAGCAAATGTTTTAAATATTGATTTCTTAATTTTGGGTTGGAAAAGGGAGGGGCGTCTTATACATGGGGGCATCTTATACACGGAAAAATACGGTAGGTGTGTATGCATGTGCATGTACACACATACATATGTGTGTAGGTATGCATATCTTTTAAAAATTGATTTTATAAGTAAAATATCAACATTGAAATTATTTTTAAAATATGAGAAACAAACTTGCTCATAATTTTAATGTCCACTTGCTATGACCTTGGAGATTTAGGTGTATACCAGTTCAGCCTTCTTCTCAAGCTATGCCATTCAGTTTACCAGAATTGGACTTTTCAGGGGCGTTTGGTCTAATATCCCCACTTATGTTCCTGGGCATTTCTTGGGAGGAAGACTGAGCTGGATCTGCCTGCCTTCTGGACAGCTGTGTACCAAGGAAGGAGAGCAGCCCCATGGCAGCTGGTGCCTCTTTCCGTCTCTTCCTCCAGGAAAATGTCTGGTTTCCTAGTTTGGAATAATGATGAGCTCAGGCAGCATCTGTATTGTTATCACTGATAGTTTCGTCATTGTTATTCTTTTTATTTTTTAACTAATTGTGCAGTTACTTCAACTGTGAGTGTCAAATGCATGCGTTATGACTACCGGCTTCCATGCACACTACCTAGCTGCTAAAGAGTGGAACATGTGCAGATAGACAACATGTTTAGTGAGGAATTAAAAGAACAGTTCCTTGTT
This sequence comes from Myotis lucifugus, assembly GCF_000147115.1. Lineage (NCBI taxonomy): Eukaryota > Metazoa > Chordata > Mammalia > Chiroptera > Vespertilionidae > Myotis > Myotis lucifugus. Next base: position 485,004 of record NW_005871599.1, on the reverse strand, counting down.
ATATCATGTTATAACAAATTTCATTAAATATTGCCATAATTAGGTTCATTTTATTTATTTTTAAAATTTCTTTATTGATTAAGCTATTACATATGTGTCCTTATCCCCACATACCCCCCCCCCCATCTTGTTGCTTTAGCATACATAGGTTTAATTTAGGTTTCAGAAATTCATAAAAACTTTTCCCTTTGCTATTAATGGTGATGTTATTTTTTAAAATATATTTTTATTTTTTACAGAGAGGAAGGAAGAGGGATAGAGAGTCAGAAACATCAATGAGAGAGAAACATCGATCAGCTGCCTCCTGCACAGTCCCTACTGGGGATGTGCCTGGAACCAAGGTACATGCCCTTGACCAGAATTGAACCTGGGACCCTTCAGTCCGCAGGCCGACGCTCTACTGAGCCAAACTGGTTAGGGTGGTGATGTTATTTTTTTACTTAGGAAAATTCATGTTAGGAAGGACTTTTTTTCCAGGAGGTAATGACCCTCGGGCAAGTTCATGAGTGAGTGAGTGAGTATGTTCAGATAGAGATACAGCTGTAGCTTTTAAAAAAATTACTTTGAAATAATTAGATTTACAGGGAGCTATAAAAAATAGTACAGAGATTCCAGGTACCATACATGTACCCAGTTTCCTCTGGCGGTGATATCTTATACACTACAGTGTCAGAGTAGTGAAATGAACATTGGTTCATGTGTGTGTAGTTCCATTCTATCACATATGTAAATTGTGTAATCACCACCACCACAATCAAGGCACAAAACTGTTCCATGACCACAAGGCTCCTTCATGCTATCCCCTTAGAGTCACATCCACTCCCCCTCATCGTATCTAACCTTTGGCAACCACTAGTCTGTTCTCTATCTCTATAATTTACCTGGTTTGATAATTTTACATAAATGTAATAATACAGTATGTGACCTTTTGAAATTAGCTTTTTCCCCCCACTTAGAATAATTATCTGGAGATCCTCCTAAATTGTTGCATGTTTTATCCTGACTGGTTTGGCTCGGTGGATAGAGCATCGGCCTGCAGACTGAAGGGTCCCAGGTTCTATTCCAGTCAAAGGCACATGCCTGGGTTGCAGGCTTGATCCCCAGTAGGGGGCATGCAGGAGGCAGCTGATGGATGATTCTCTTTCATCATTGATGTTTCTATTTCTCTCTCCCTCTCCCTTCCTTGTGGAAATCAATAAAAAATATATAAAATAAAATAAAATAAATTTTTGCATGTTTTAAGAGATTTGTTTCTTTTCTTTTCTTTTTTTTTTTTTGCTAAGCGGTATTCCATGCTAAGAATGGAATAAGAATTAGTTGATGGATATCTGGATTGTTTCCACTTTTTACTTTTATGATAAAGCTGCTATGAATATTTTTTTACAGGTTTATATGTGGACATAAATTTTCATATCTCTGGGATAGATGTCCAGGAGTATTTCACTGAGTTGTATGTTAGTGTAAATATAAAGTTTATTAAAACACAAAAAATGTGACCACATTGTTTAATTTTTAGATATCAACTAGAAGATATAGACTTAGCCACAAATGTTTTATACTTTGTTAGAAAATATGAACTTAGCATTAAGATAATGATGATTTTATAAAATAAGGATTTTTCCATAAGGAATTTATGTTATAAATATTACTTTAGTTTAAGAATCTTAACCTATATTTCTAGTTCTTTTTCTAACCTATAATTTTGTAACAGGTTATGACTCCCCAGTGAATTCACTTGGAATGGCTGCTTTCTGCAGTAGGAAACAGAATGTCCTTAATCTCAGATCATCATTCCGTTTAAATTTACTCTTTCTATACAACTACTCATTTCAATACGGTGAATCATGGGATGTTCTAAAGGTAGCTGTATATACTGCTTTCCTTTCAAGATATGCTATTTTAGTTTTGAATCTTCTATCTCTGATTTTTGACAAATGTAGTTTTAAATGCCTGTAAACACTGGCAGTCCTTTGTATTCAAAAGGCATTACTACGTAATGGTTATTGTCTTGTGTTGCTTTCAAACTTTGAAAACATGGTAGAAATAAAGCATCCTTGTTCTCCCACATAAGCCTAAAGACATCAGCTTTGATGGGATCACTCCAATCCCCTTCCAACCAGTTGAGAATCAGCTTGATGAAAACAATTTCATGGTCTTTGACTTAGTGAAGATTTCAGGCACCGTCACACTGTGCTTCCGGGACTCCTATCCCACAGTAAGTCCGGTGACTGAAGCATGAAGAAGAAAGATATTGCCAAATGTGTCGCAACCGCTGATGTACTCTACCGTTTACTTCTTTTCAGTGACATAACAGGCACATGTGGCTAGCCTACACTGACTTAAAGTCAGAATGGATTCTGAGCTGGAAGAGAAAATGAGAAGGAAGAGAGAACTCATAGATTGAACGGCACTTTAGATGAGGGTATAGCCAAGCTCTTGAAAGCATAGGTCTCAACCCTGGAATTCTGCATTCCAGTCCTCAATCCTTCCTAGTCAGTTCTACTGGCTTTGAGGTTTATGATTTATGACTTGCCATTGATGGAGTATTTATAACAAATTTTAGTGAAGAAGATGCTGACCAATGTCATGAGTAAAGGACAAGCTAATTGTGAAATTGGCATTAGATACCTGACCCTGGTTTTCATCTTCTCAGTCAGAATTAGCTTGAGTGACCATAAGACTGTTTTCTCAGGAAAGTCCAGGTTAATTGGGTCCCAATGCAAATATTAATAGTGCCTTTTCACTATGAAAAGTTGTCCTGTTTGAGGACAAATTCTATGTTCACTCTTCGGTTAGCTGCATTAGTATGTTGTTCCTGATTTGTTAATAAAATTGGTTCATCTATTTTTCCTTTATACAAAATGAATGGATGACGATCATTATATCCTTCAGGTCTTTATATTGCTATAAAAATTAGGTTTAATGATTGGTATTTTCTGTTTATTAATATTAGAATTTATCTCCTAGTTGTACACCTCAGTGAAACAGATACACCTATCCAAACAGAGGCTTGTATACATTTTCTTTGCAGTGCTGTTCATAGTGGTCCCAAAATATTTTTTAAACCCTACAAATATCCATTAACAGGGTATGTGGTATATTTACATGATAGACTACTACACAGCAACAATAAAGAACAAACCACTGACACACAAAACAATATGCATGAGTTTAGAAACACATTCTGTGAAAATAAAAGAGTACAAAGAGTACATATTGTGCATTTTACATATTTGCTAAAATAAACATGCAAAGCCAGTCTACACTGATGGACATTGAATATCCCTTGCCTTAGGAGGTCGTGAGGTGTGTAAATATTGATTAGGTGGAGGAAGGGAAACCTTATGGGTAATGGATATATTCTAGGTCTTGATCTGAGAAGCAGTTGCATGAATGTATACATATGTAAAAAATCATAGCACTTCATACTTCAGATTTGAGCATTTTTAAAAATTTTGTTTTATTGCTTAAAGTATTACAAAGAGTAGTACATATGTCTCCTTTTTCCCCCCCTTGACCTTCCCCTGGCCTCCCCTACCCCCCAGTGTCTTGTGTCCATTGGTTATGCTTATATGCATGCATACAAGTCCTTTGGTTGATCTCTTAAACCCCCCCCCAACCCTCCCCGGCCTTCCCGCTGTAGTTTGACAGTTTATTATTTGTATCTCAATCTATAAAAAGCCAGAGAAGAAGTTATGTAGGAATCACACCTATTAAACATTTCTGTTACATTTCTATAGCATGGCTGTCATTGGCATATTTAGAGCAATAACCCAAGCTATGAATAAAAGATCATAACTCATTTTGAGGAAGAATGGGGATTTATCCCTTTCCTATCCCCATTTTACACGTCACTATTGTTGAGCTCTGACCATCTCTCACCAAAGGTCTGTGGTCTTGAGTGAAAATGCTGAGAAAATGACAACCTCATGGTATGAAGTTGGGGCAGAGCCAAGGTGATGTCAGAAGGTTCGGTTGGCAGGTCCTGGAGATCTGAGAGGTTGATGCTGACCGCAGGAATCAGCACAAGGCAGAGCTGAGCACATGAGGCATTCTTCTCTCCTTCCTTCCCTCTCTCCAAACTCCTGGCTAAGGAAGGGAGAAGAGGAGAGGGAGAATTTGAGGTTGGAAGTGCACCAATTGGCTCTTTCCAAAATTTGCTGCAGAATAATAGTGTAATTACAAACAGGCAGGTTCTATTTTTATGGCCACAAAAACACACTTGAAGGCAAAAGTGTGGTGGGAGTGAAGAAAGGCATATGGTTGGTTAAAACAACTTTCCCCTTTTTCACCAAAACATTTCAGTGGCTCTAGAGCCAAGGAGGGTCCATAGTCAGAGGTGCCAGTGAGTTCCTTTTTATCCCACTTTTCATCTCTGCTTTTGTTCCTATTTTCTGTCAAGGTTTAGAGAGGCGCTGAAGGATTTAGACCAGTGGTCCTCAATCTGGGGTGATTTTACCCCCCAAAGGGACATCTGGAATGTCTGAAGACATTTTTGGTTATCACAGCTCAGGGGTGGTGTTACTGGCACCCAGTGGGTAGAAGCCAGAGATGCTGTTAAGCATCCTACAATGCACAGGACAGCCCTTAACAACAAGGAATCATCTAGCGCCAAAAGTCAATAGTGGTGAGGTTGAGAAACCTGGATTTAACTAAATTTCATGTCTAGCATTAAGGGTGAAGGTGGAGTGTGTTAAGATCTAAACTCCCATCATGGAAATAGTGTCTTAGGGATCTTCTCATTTTTTAATTCTGTTAGTTAAATATGAATTTCTATCAAAGGGTTTGGGTATACCTGACCTTGACAGCATTTCTCAGTGACTTTGTGGGGGCATTTAGACAAGTAGGGCCATGTGAATCAATTTGTTCCTGCTATTTTTTTCATGACAACATGGATAAATTTATTTATGCATTTATTCATTCATCCAACAAACAGTTATTTTTCCAGACACTTTTCTATGTTCTGGAAATTTTAAGATAAGACAAGTTATACACAAAATCCTATACAATAAAAGCCTAATATGCAAATCAACTGAACTGCGGAATGACCAGTGGAACAATTGGTTGCTATGATGCACACTGACCACCAGGGGGCAGATGCTCAATGCAGGAGCTGCCCCCTGGTGGTCAGTGTGCTCCCACAGGAGGAGCGCCGCTCAGCCAGAAGCCGGACTCACAGCTGGCGAGCACAGTGGCAGTGGTGGGAGCCTCTCCTGCCTCCACAGCAGTACTAAGGACCCCTTGGGGGATGTCCAACTGCCAGCTTAGGCCCACTCCCCCTGGGCCTAAGCTGGCAGTCAGACATCTCCCTCTGGGTCCCAGACTGTGAGAGGGCGCAGGCTGGGCTGAGGGACACCCCCCCTCCCTGCCGTCCTCCCGTGCACAAATGTCATGCACCGGACCTCTAGTAAAATATAATCTTCTGCAGTAGAGGGACAATGGTAAATGAAAAGATCATTGGATGAGTCAGAAAATCAGGATCCTAGTCTTGAATTGTTATTGATCTCTGGTTCTGTGACACTGGATGGCTTGGAGGCTCTTTCTTGAGCTTGCTTTCCTCATTTATGAAATGAAGAGGCCAAAGCACACTTTGATGAGAATCAACATATTCTTCACTAAAAAATGATACCATTAGATTTTGAATATCTCAGACAATGAAGTGACTAGAGGGATATGAAAATTGTTACCCAAGATGCTCTTCTTTTAAGAAAATATCTTATTATGCCTGTCACATAGACAAAGTTCCTTTATGTATATAGCATCAAGATGTGTCTTTCTAACTTGTCAGTTTAACTATTTGGCAAAATGTGTTCCAGGTAAAGAAAAATAGCTGTGCAGAGCTGTTTAACATTTGTTCCTAATGTTAACTTTTAAACTCTGCTTAGAAAAATAATTCTGTTCAGAAATTTGATCTGTCTGCCTTCCTTTTGTATTGCTTTTGGCTCTTCTAGAACTCAAATGTCAATTTGTTATTCATGTTTGCCTTCACTAATCCTTCCAAAAGAATGTGAAAAGGCCTGCAGTCTTTTATATTAGGAAATAACTGAGATTAAAATGGATTAAGTCTGAGCTCCTTTCTCTTGCTCTGTATCGATGTAATGAGTATTATCACAGCATTTACAAAAGCAATGGGGTTTTTCATACTAACCTATCATTCCACTGTATGAGCATGCAGTAGGGGCACTGATACAGTTAGGCCTGGCGGCTTTTCACAAGTTCAATGCCAAGATCCTGCTGTGTCTTTCTGAAATGTTGGACAAGGTGGTGGATGGGGAAGGATTTAGAGAAACAGAAGTGTGTGTAGAGTCAAAGTCTTGTGGAGGGTAAGAAAGGAGTTGAAAGACTGATGAGGACTGTTGACTTGCAAAACTAGTGGGAGAGCATAGCATGGTGGGAGCCCAACTCAAGTCCTAATGAAATGGAAGTAGAATTGGTTATTAGAGCATCTTCTATGTAATATCTACTTTTATCACCAAGAATAATAGAATGTTCTCTCTTTACATGAAGGTACTCCAGGCCTCACATCAGAAGGATGGTATCTTTATTTATTTTCCAGTAGTTACAAAGATATGCTAATCTATCCATACCTCTTCATGTAAACCTATGACACTGTGATACTGGGCAAAGCTAACCAACCTACAGAGGCTGCAGTGCTTATGGCATTGGGCTTCAATTCTAGCCCCCAAGTTGGCATGTCAGAGCCTGAATGCATTATGGCAGTGGTTCTCAACCTTCCTAATGCCGCGACCCTTTAATACAGTTCCTCATGTTGTGGTGACCCCCAATTTCATTGTAACAAATTGAACATAATTAAAGCATAGTGATTCATCACAAAAACAATATGTAATTATATATGTGCTTTCCGATGGTCTTAGGTGACCCCTGTGAAAGGGTCGTTCGACACCCAAAGGGGTCGCGACCCACAGGTTGAGAACCGCTGCATTATGGTCTCTGTTAGTTATTACTCAACTAGATTCCCTAGCCCAAAACCAAGAGAAGGTTAGAACCATATTGTTTCAAGGTTATGAGAAAAAGTGTCCCCTTGTTAGACACTAGATGAGAAGGCTCTTTCCTAGAAATCTGAAATCGATTGTTGCCTGTGGCTGCCCTTCCAAAGGGGGCAATTTCCTGTGTGAATGACTTAAGTCTGCTGCCCCATAGTGACCTTCCAGCTCTCAGATCAATTCCAGGGAGCCACAGGGCATGTCCCTCAAGGGCTTATGGGTTCCTTGTAAATGAATGGTTTCTCATGCCTGGCATGCCAGTTCATAGTTCAGCACGGCAACCAACAGTCCAGGATGGAGAAAGCAGACAGTCACATACATCATTTCTTATGGTTGACTCAAAGAAATAGCTCTGATGTCAAATCCAAATTGGTTTCAAATGGGAAAATCAGATTTAATCTCCCTATACCAGTGGTCGGCAAACTCATTAGTCAACAGAGCCAAGTATCAACAGTACAACGATTGAATTTTCTTTTGAGAGCCAATTTTTTTAAATTTAAACTATATAGGTAGGTACATTGTGATTAACTTAATTAGGGTACTCCTAAGGCTTAGGAAGAGCCACACTCAAGGGGCCAAAGAGCCGCATGTGGCTCACGAGCCGCAGTTTGCCAACCACGGCCCTATACTATTCAGAAAAGAAGCATATAGGTTTAACCTAGAGATTTTAAACCTTTTCATCTCCTGGCACACATAAACTAATTACTAAAATTCCATGGAACACCAATATATATATATATATATATATATATATATATATATATATATATATATATATATATTTTGCCGACCTGACAAAAAAATAGGTATAATTTTGATTTGTTCACACTGTATGGTTATTGTTGTGTTGAATGTTGTTTTTTATTTGACAATCTAAGGAAAAAGAGGCCAGTGCCCCTAACTAGTCAGGTATTGCATGTTTTAAAAATTCTTGCTACATACCAAGTGTGCTTGTCACGCACACAGGTTGAAAATCACTGGTTTAACCAATTGATTGTCTTCATGCCAGACACCAATGTAACTCAAACTCTCTCCTCCTTTCCTCATTCCCCTCACTCCAGTTGACATTGTTGAGATTGAATCATCTTTTGTTTTTTGGATATTGCATGAACCCGGACTTTACAAATGGGTATAGATAATGAGAGAAAAATATCTTCTTCATATCAGGTTCATTTTCTCTCTCTCTCTCTCTCTCTCTCTCTCTCTCTTCAGTTCATGTTCTTGTTGTTACCTGACATTGAGTTGGCTCTGACTCCTGGTGACACTATAAATGAGTGATGTCCGCAATGTCATGTCCTCAACAGCCCTACTCAGATCCTGTAGACTCATGCCTATGGTTTCTTTTATGGGTCAATTCATCTCATCTTTGGTCTTCCTCTTTTCTTTCTTTTTTTAAAAAAGTATATTTTATTGATTTTTTACAGAGAGGAATAGTTAGAAACATCGATGAGAGAGACACATCGATCAGCTGCCTCCTGCACACCTCCTACTGGGGATGTGCCCGCAACCAAGGTACATGCCCTTGACCAGAATCGAACCTGGGACCCTTCAGTCTGCAGGCCAACGCTCTATCCACTGAGCCAAACCAGTCTTCCTCTTTTCTTAATGCTGTTTTTCCCAGCATTATTGTCTTTTCCAAAGAAGCTGCCATTTCATGAAGTGTCCAAAGTTGGAAAGCTTCCGTTTTGTCACTTTTGCCTCCAGCAATGTTTCAGGCTTAATTTTCTCTAGGACCCACTTGTTCATCTTTCTGAGAGTCCAGGGTGTCTGTAGAATCCTCACCCAACACCACATTTCAAATTAATCAACTTGTTTTCCTATCAGCCTTCTTCACTTGTTCAGCTTTCGCACTTGTACATAGTCATTGGGAATACACAGACGGGGATGGTCTTAGCCTAGGTGTCTAATGACCTACCTTTGCTCTTGTTGATCTTTCCTAACTTTTCCATTTCTACCATTTAAACGTTCATCCTTCACTTCAATATCATATATGGTGAATGCCTCTTTAAATGTGATTCCTTGAAGTTGTGAACATTTTCAAAAATTACTACTTGAAATTCTCATTTCAAAGGAGAACTTTTAGCACAATGATAGTTTTGAGACTTTTTGGTGGTCATCCTGTCAATATAGCCACATTCCCCATTTTTTTCTGTTGAAAACAAAAAAACAAGAAGACAGAATAAACATAAATAAAAACAAATATCTGTTCCCGGAATAAACATAAATAAAACCATTTCTTAAAGTTCACCCTTTTCTACTCATCCCTTGAGTTTTTCTTAAAGTTCATCCTTCCTATTTCTAGACATTGCCAAATGTGACCTGGGGGGGGGGGGGGGAAATCACCCTCATTGAGAACCACTGAAGTGGATATTGACCAGCAGTGAGTAGAAAGAGATGGACACAGATCTTAGAAGAGGAGAAATGGTTTTGGGGAAAAAGCAGATTTCACTGAACTGTGAGATTAATTGGTAGATTTTCCTCAACAGTGAGATTAATTTAACTTTTACATCAAATGAGAAAAGAAATATATTTTTGCTTTTTCTCACAGAAGGCAGTTAATTTTGGGAGATCTTTGTTTTTATAAAAAGTTTTTAGCTATAAAGAGATAAATGATAATAAAGAGAAATGGTGTCCTTAGAATTTTCATCTTCATTCTGTATTAAGGATCACTTATTTGATCATTTTTCCCATGTAAGATCAATAAACTCCTTTAGCAAAACTCTGGAACATACCCAATAGTAAAGGAAAGAATAATGTAGTTAAAGGTTAGGTAAAGTGCAGGCTTAACCTTTACACATTTCAATTAGACAAGGCAAACATTCTCCTTTAAGCCAAGTGTCTGTGTCTTTCGTGTCTATCAGTTTAATTATAACAGTTTTAACTAACTTTCTAAGAATTAAAGAAACTGTGTTTATATCCTGCATTTTAGACTTTAAAGACTCTAGATCAGCGGTTCTCAACCTGTGGGTCGCGACACCTTTGGCGGTCGAACGGCCCTTTTACGGGGGTCGCCTAAGACCATCCTGCATATCAGATATTTCCATGATGATTCCTAACAGTAGCAACATGACAGTTATGAAGTAGCAACAAAAATAATTTTATGGTTGGGTCACAACATGAGGAACTGTATTTAAAGGGCCAGAAGGTTGAGAACCATTGCTCTAGATTTAGGAGACAAGACAGACTTGCTACCAAGGGAATTTTTTTTTTAATCCAAATTGCAATTTCAGACTAAAAGTACTTAAATGTAGGCACACAAGACAAAGAAAACTTCCATGAACTTTTGGCTCGATAGTTATGCTCCTGAAAAATTAACCTTATTTTTAATGATCTCACTGAGGTCTATTGGAATTTTTATAAACTTTAAATCTTTATTTGTAATAAAAAGACATTTCATAGATATGTTTGTTTCCTATTGCTGCGGTAATATATTACCACGAACATAGCAGCTTAAAACAACACAAAATCTCGCAGCTCTGTAGGTAAGAGTACAAGTTGGCTGGGCTGGTTTCTCTGGTTAGGGGTTCACAGGCTGAAATCCGGGTGTTAGCCACCTGGCCTCTCCTCAGGGGGCAGCGGGGGGAATCTTCTTACCAAACTCATTCAGGTTGTTGCCTGATTTGATTTTTGTGGGT
>NW_005871599.1:469824-471469 GCF_000147115.1 Myotis lucifugus | reverse complement strand
CCAACCCACTCCCCAATCATAATGTTCTCACCTCTACTGCCAAAGAGGTAAGCAATACTGTTCATTTCTTGTTATCTTTCCAGAGTCTCTTTATGCATACGGAGTATAAATATGTACTCCCATACTTTATTCCCCTCTTTTACACAACATAGCCTTCCATGCATAGTGTTCTTCACCTTGTTCTTTCAGGTATGACTATATCTTACAGAACTTTCCATATTGTTATATATACAACTTCCACATTCATTTTTACAGCTTTAGAGTACTCTAGTGTCTGCATGTCCTATCATTTATTTAACCAATTCACTAGTAGTGGACTGTAAGGTGGTTTCCTGTCTTTTAACACAATTGATATGGAAACAAATGCATTATTTCATTTATGTGCTGATATATCTCTAACATGAATTTCCAGAAGAGGAATTTATCATTTTTTAAAAATATATTTTATTGATTTTTTACAGAGAAGAAGGGAGAGGGATAGAGAGTTAGAAACATCGATGAGAGAGAAACATCGATCAGCTGCCTCCTGCACACTCCCTACTGGGGATGTGCCCGCAACCAGGGTATATGTCCTTGACTGGAATCGAACCTGGGACCCTTCAGTCTGCAGGCTGACGCTCTATCCACTGAGCCAAACCAGTTAGGGCTGTGCCGGACACTCTTGAGGAATAAAGAATGAGATACTGCCCTTGAACAGAAGGAAGAAGGGAAATCTATGTTTTTGGAGAGGCTGATTCATTTAAACCCCACAATAGCACAGGAAAATGAGAATTATTATTTTCCCATTTTTTAATGGCAATTCGTTATTTACAAAGCATATACCTATTTTTCTCTTTTCAAAGAGAAAATTACAGAGTGAAATGTTAAAATGTACCCAAGCTTCCCTTTAGGAAAACAGCTTTCTTTTTACCAGTCCAAATTATTTCAAGGCAAACATCCATGGCACTATTGACCTATTTACTTCAATCTATTTTCCTATTATGTTAGGGTTTTATTAGGAATTCTTTATTTTCCAGATGGTTGTACAATTATCTTTTCTATTTGATTTATAAGCATGGTGAACTTTTAGAAGGCTTTGTGATATCAAACATTTGGATATTAACCTACTGAATGATGTCTATCATTCATTCATATTTTAAAAATGTATTATACACAATTTTTGTTATTAATGTTATTGAACTTGTTAACTATTATATAATGGGTGATAAGGATTTAAATCTAGCCCTGGCAGGTATGGCTCAGTTGATTGGAGCTTTGTCCCATACACCAAAAGGTGTCTACAGGGAAATAAGGAGCATCAAGGAATAGGGGTGACCAATTCCTGGTCGGGACATATCCGGGTTGCAGGTTTAATCCCCAGTCAGGGTGCATGTCAGAGACAGCCAATCAATGTTTCTCTCTCACATGGATATTTCTCTCTCTTTTTCTTTCTTCCTCTCTCTAGAATCAATAAAAAAAGAGAATTCAAATCTAGTTCAGTTTGACTCATCTCATGTATTTTCTTTTCACTACTCCACATTGCTTCTCTTATTTAAATTTCTTTAAAATATTTTTATATATTGGGACTTTAAATGTATTCTGGCACTGTTGTGAAATGTTGTATATTTCCACATTGATGTCATCATAGATTGAAATATGAGTTTGA
>NW_005871599.1:465847-467775 GCF_000147115.1 Myotis lucifugus | reverse complement strand
TCAGCCAGAAGCTGGGCTCACAGCTGGGGAGCACAGCGACAGTGGTGGGAGTCTCTCCCACCTCCGCGGCAGCGCTAAGGATGGCCAACTGATGGTTTAGGCCCGCTCCCCGGAGCGGGCCTAAGCCATCAGTGGGACATCCCCCGAGGGTTCCCAGACTGCGAGAGGGCGCAGGCCAGGCTGAGGGACTCCACTCCCCCCCGAGTGCACAAATTTCATGCACCGAGCCTCTAGCATTAAGTAAAATAATTTATTATATTACAGTTCTGAAGATCAGAAGTCCAAAATGAGTTGCATTGGGCTGAAATGATGGTGTTATCAGGGCTGGTTCTGCTGGAGATTCCAAGGGAACTGGTTGCCTCTTTCAGTTCCTACAGGCCACTGACATTACTTGGCTCATGGCTGCATCACTTGTTTCTGCTTCCATCCTCATATCACCTTGTCTGACTTTGATCCTCCAGGCTTCCTCTTATAAAGACCTTCATGATTACATTGGGCCCACAAGTATAATTCAGAAACATTTCCCCATATCAGGGTCCTTAATTTAATCACATGTGCAAATCCCTTTTGCCATATAAGGTAACACATTCACAGCTTTCAAGGATGAGGACATGGACCCCTTTGGGGGCATTATTTGTCTGACAACAGTTGGTGATCCACTGGGAAAGCAGGATGCAGTAAAGGAAGTGGATGTTATGATGAGGCAACATGAAGTGAAGGAATTATGAAGTGAGGATAAGGGCAAAATTGAATTATTGATTATTGGTACTCTCAGAACTGGGCCAACAGGCCATTTAGCTGCATGGGTGGTTTGTTAGTTTCCTATCACACTGCTCTAGCAAATTGCCACAAACTTAGAATCCTATATAGTAAAAAGCTAATATGCAAATTGACCGACGGGCAGAACGACCGATTGCTATGATGCGCACTGACCACTAGGGGAGCAAATGTAGCATGAATTAGGATGTGAAAGAGTTGAAAAGTCAGGAAGTTGTGGCCTATTAGAGGACTCTTTCAGTTTGAGATCTTGGTAGCAATAAAGCATCAAGTGTATTGTGATGCTTCCTAAGAAGAGAAGTGCCAAAGAAATGAGTTCTCAGTACTCTAAGGGGCAAGGATCTCTGAGGTGTGGTGTCAGAAAAAGCTTCAATAGGTTAGAGCAGTGGTCGGCAAACCACGGCTCGCGAGCCACATGCGGCTCTTTGGCCCCTTGGGTGTGGCTCTTCCACAAAATACCACATGTGGGCGCGCACATACAGTACGATTGAAACTCCGTGGCCCATGCGCAGAAGTCAGTTTTCGGCCTGGGCGAGTCTATTTTGAAGAAGTGGCATTAGAAGAAGTGGGGGTACGTTCGCTGAGGTCGACTCCTCAGATTGAAGACGTTTTTAGCAAAGGCCAGCTTAGGAGGACCCTAATTAAGTGAATAACAATGTACCTACCTAGTTTAAGTTTAAAAAATTTGGCTCTCAAAAGAAATTTCAGTCATTGTACTGTTGATATTTGGCTCTGTTGACTAATGAGTTTGCCGACCACTGGGTTAGAGCCTTAAAACATGATAGACATTGAAAGGGAAGACAGTGGTAGATGCTTGTTGTCTTAAAGGACTTGGAGAGTGTCCCAGAGTGAAACAACAATGAATGGCAAGGGAAAGATGTGTTAGAATATATGGCAAAAGACTTACAAAACTGGAACTATTAATTGCATGGTGGTGGGGGTCGTGTGAAGGAAACTAGAAGCTGCAGAAGAGAGTAGGGAGGATTCTGTTCCCTCCCCGTTCTCTAGTCCCATTCTCCAAAACATGGAAGTGTGACCAGGAGCCACCTACCTTCCTTTGGCAAATTCAGGAAGGAGGTAGATCCCTAATGTAAGAATAGGGGAGGATTGGTCCCGGCCTCCGCGTGATGAGGGCTTTAGTGGGCGTTGTT